>NW_025727207.1:0-109851 GCF_021461385.2 Schistocerca piceifrons | reverse complement strand
AGGTAAGCTGTCCGGCTCACGCCTCACGGTTTGAACGCTTTTGTAACCTACGTTTGACGCTTCTTAGCCTAGCACTGACCCCTTAACCTAACGTGTAACCTAACCTAACCTAACCTAACCTAACCTAACCTCTGACGCCTGACGTGTTTGAATGCTTAACCTAAGTTTGACGCTTAACCTAACCCAAGTCCCCTTAACCTAACCCACGTCCACCTAACCTAACGTAACCCAACCTAGACGTGTAAACGTAATGTGTAACGCGTAACGTGTAAGGTCGGCTGTCGTGTGTGCTGACGGCAGATTGGGTTGGTCTGTAGATTCGGATTGCGGTTTGCCTCGGTCGAGGGGTTGGGTCGGAAGCGGCGAGGGGCGGCGGCGCCTGTTGCGCAGGCGGCGTCCGTTTGCGGCGGGCAATTGTTGAGAAACGGCTGTGAATGTTGGCGGGCGAGAGGAGGAGGACGGCGCGCGATGTGGCCCGACGGCTGCGGGCCGATCGGGAAACGGCGGGAGGGCGACGGAAGGCGATGGGGCGGCGGAGGCGCGTTTGCACGGCCGTCATCGCCGCACGCCTCGGCTTGTGTGGCTGTGGCGCCGGCCGCGCTGGCCGGGCTGCCGCGGCGACGGTGTGGAGTTTTGCCGAAGGTTTGGCCATTGTGGCGGGTCGTCGGCTGGGGCTGTGGGGGCGGCATTTGGGCGGGGGCGGCGATTCTCGGCGGGCCGACCCAGGCTGTAGCGCGCGGTAGCTGCAGTTTGGCCGTGGTTTGCGGCGCTGCCGTGGCGACTGGTTGGCGACTGTGGTGTGGCTGTGTGTAGCCCCATCCTCGGTGGTTTGAAAGGCGCGGGCGGTTGTGGCGCAGGTTTGGGGCTGCTCCGCACAGGCTGTCGGACGTTGGGCGGTAGCAAGCGCGGGAGGCGCGGCGCGGCGGCGCGCAGAGTGGCGGCCGCTCTCTCGGCCGTCCGCGCCCGCCCGCGACACTGGCTGGGCCTTGTGATTCTCTGCTCTGCTGCTGTGCTGTGCTGTGCTGTGCTTGCGTGCCTGCCGTCCGTCCCGCTCGCTCTCGCTCTCGCTGTGTGTTACGCGCGTCGTCGAAATGGCAGATCAGGCGGCTACGAACGAGACTGCTGCGGCACCCGCCGCCACCGGCACTACGAAGAAGGCCAAGTCTGCGTCGTCTGCGAAGAAGCCGCGCGCCAAGCCTGCGCACCCGCGCACCTCTGAGATGGTGACGGCCGCCATCAAGAGTCTGAAGGAGCGCGGCGGGTCGTCGCTGCAGGCGATCAAGAAGTACATAGCCGCGCACTACAAGCTGGACGCGGAGAAGCTGGCGCCGTTTATCAAGAAGTACCTCAAGTCGGCCGTCGTGGCGGGCGAGCTGGTGCAGACGAAGGGGAAGGGCGCGTCCGGCTCGTTCAAGCTTGCCGGCGCCGGCGGCGGGGGGGCGGCCGAGGGCGGCAAGGCCCGTGCTGGCGGTGCCAAGAAGAAGCGCGCCGCTCCGGCCAGCAAGGAGAAGAAGGGCGCCCGTGCGGCCGGCGCAAAGAAGGCTGGTGGCGTGAAGGCGGCGACCGTCGGAAGGCGGGCGCCGCCAAGAAGGCGTCCTGCGGCGTCGGCCGCTCCCGCGGGTGCGAAGAAGGCGGCTGCGGCCAAGCCGGCCAAGGCCAAGTCGCCGTCGAAGGCGAAGAAGGCCGCCAAGGTTCCGACGAAGAAGCCGAAGGCGCCGCGCCCGAAGAAGGCGACGACGCCGTCTAAGGCGAAGGCTTCGCCCAAGAAGAAGAAGTAGAGTAGAGTAGAGTAGAGGAGAAAGAGATGGGAGAAAGGAAGGGTTTGGCGCTTGACTCCGTCGTCCCCACCCCCCGTCGTCGTCTAGTGGCGCGCAAGAGACGCGCGGCCCAAAACGGCCCTTCTCAGGGCCATCAAAGCACGTCGGGGAAGGTTTTGATTGTCGTGTTGCGTTTGGTGTGGTGTCTTTGTGTATGCCCGTGGGGGATGCTGTTTGCGTGCCGTGGTGGATGGATTGCGGGGGTCGGTGGCGGGTGTGGGCGGCGGTAGCGGTAAGCGGTGTTGTTGTTGTTGTCGTCGTGGTTGATTGTCGCCGTGTTTGTGGCGGCGGCCGACGGTTGGTTTTCTGTCACGTTGTTTTGTTTGAATACGTTGGTTGCTTGCCTGCGTTCGTTCTTCTCGGATGTCTGTCTTGTCGAGTCGTGTCTGGTCTTTGTTTTGTTCCCTTTGTGTGTGTGTGTGTGTGTGTTATGTTTTGCAACGGGGGGCACGTTGAGATGTGGAAGGAGTCGGCGGGGATTTCGGTGGCGTTGGAGAGCGAGCGAGCGAGCGAGCGCGCCTGCCTGGCCGTTGGCCGTCGGAGTGGAGTGCGGGTTGTTTTTGTTTTCGAAACGAAAGCGGCGGCCGGCCAGCCACCCGTGCGGTGTGACGTCGGCCGTTGGGTATTGTGCGCTTTGAGCGCCGGGGAGGGATGATGTGTGATTGTTGCGCGCTGCTAGCAGGCAGGCAGAGTGAGCGGGTGTGGCGGGCGGACGGGAAGTGGTGGTTGTTGTTTTTGGGTTGCGGGGCGAGAGGCAGGCGACCGACAAAGTTTGCTCGCGACGGAGAGATGTTAGTGGCCCTGAAAAGGGCCGTTTTTGTTTGTGCGGTGCGGTGCCGCGGCGCGGTTTAGGCGCGCTCGCCGCGGATGCGGCGCGCGAGCTGGATGTCCTTGGGCATGATGGTGACGCGCTTGGCGTGGATTGCGCACAGGTTGGTGGTCTTCGAAGAGGCCGACGAGGTAGGCCTCGCTGGCCTCCTGCAGGGCCATGACTGCGGAGCTCTGGAAGCGCAGGTCGGTCTTGAAGTCCTGGGCGATCTCGCGCACTAGGCGCTGGAATGGCAGCTTGCGGATGAGCAGCTCTGTGCTCTTCTGGTAGCGCCTGATTTCTCGCAGGGCGACGGTGCCCGGCCTGTAGCGGTGGGGCTTCTTGACGCCTCCGGTGGCGGGCGCGCTCTTCCTCGCCGCCTTGGTGGCGAGCTGTTTGCGCGGCGCCTTTCCGCCGGTGGACTTGCGGGCCGTTTGCTTTGTGCGGGCCATGGCGGTAGCGGTAGCGGAGCGGCGTGCGTGGAGGTTAGGTGCGGCGCGGCGTCCGGTGCTGCCTTGACAACGGGCCCGCGCGCCTCCGTGCTGCGCTTATATGCCCTCGGTTGCGCGTGGTGGGGGGAGGGCGGGCCAGAGTCTATATAGGGGGGCGGCGGGCGCGCTGGGCGCAGACCGTAGCCGACTCGCCAGCCGCTGCAGCTGCTGTTTGTGCACGTTGTTGCTTTGCCCGAGGAAGGAAGGATGACAGGCCGCGGCAAGGGAGGAAAGGGGCTCGGCAAGGGTGGCGCCAAGCGGCACCGCAAGGTGTTGCGCGACAACATCCAGGGCATCACGAAGCCCGCCATCCGCCGCCTGGCTCGCAGGGGCGGCGTGAAGCGCATCTCTGGTCTGATCTACGAGGAGACCCGCGGGGTGCTGAAGGTGTTCCTGGAGAACGTGATCCGCGACGCGGTGACGTACACTGAGCACGCCAAGCGCAAGACTGTGACGGCCATGGACGTGGTGTACGCCCTGAAGAGGCAGGGGCGCACCCTGTACGGTTTCGGCGGTTAGGCTGCGTCGCAGCGGGCGCTGGCCTTCCCGCGGCCGTGCTTGTGGGTGGGAGAGACTAGAAAACGGCCCTTTTCAGGGCCACCACACTGTTCGGAAGTTGAAAAGTGCGAAAGAGTCTGTGTTGTTTGTTTGTTTCTTTCTTTCCGTTTGAGCGACGTGATGTGACTGGGAGGGGAGAAGGAAAGGAAACGTGTCATGTGGCTGGCTGTGTGTGGAGCTGCTTCGTTTGTGTGTTTGTTATTGTGTGTCGTTGTATCGATCGCGACGGAGATGGCGGGCTGTGTGTTGTTGTGCGAGAGGCGGTGATTATTTGCTTGCGTGGTTTGGCCCTGTGTGTTTGCGGCGGCGTTGGGGTTTCCGAGGCAAGGCGTGTGGGCATAGGCGGCCGGATCAGCTGTTTCGTTCGTGTCGACGGCCGTTGCGCGCGGGAGTGGAGGGCGGTGTGTCGACACGCCTCCCTGTAACAATGGTCGTCATTATTGCTGCCGTTGTCGTTTGGAAGGCGACTGCGACCGTGCAAAAATGAATGTGTGTGTGTGTGTGTGTTGGGCCACACGGGCTGTGTGGACGACAAGATGGCGGACGTGCGCCGGCGGCGGCTGTGCAAAGTTAAAACAAAACAAGGTGCGGCGAGGACGACTGAAATTTTGCTTTGGACGTAGGTTTGTGTGGTGGCCCTGAAAAGGGCCGATTGTTGTGGGCCGAGCCGAGCCGGCAAAGCGCGTTGCGATTGCCTGGCCTCCTTTAGGCCTTCTTCTCGGTCTTCTTTGGCAGCAGGACGGCCTGGATGTTGGGCAGGACACCACCCTGTGCGATGGTGACGCCCGACAGGAGCTTGTTGAGCTCCTCGTCGTTGCGGATGGCAAGCTGCAGGTGGCGCGGGATGATGCGCGTCTTCTTGTTGTCGCGGGCCGCGTTTCCGGCCAGCTCGAGCACCTCAGCCGCGAGGTACTCCATGACGGCGGCGAGGTAGACGGGCGCCCCGGCGCCGACGCGCTCTGCGTAGTTTCCCTTGCGCAGGAGGCGGTGGATTCTGCCGACCGGGAACTGGAGCCCAGCCCTGCTTGAGCGGGACTTTGACTTGCCCTTGACTTTGCCTCCCTTTCCGCGTCCGGACATGGCGATGGGCTAGCGACGGTGCACACGAAACGGAAACGAAAAACGACCGGTGCGAGCGGCAGCGAGTCGAGCAGCGGAGTGCGTGCCGGCGCAGCCGGGGTGGGGGTGCTTTATGGGCTCGGGTGCGGCGGCCGGTTGCGCGCGCGCCCCATTGGTCGGCGGCCGCAACAGGGCGAGCTGGTAAAGGTGCGGCGGCGGCTGGCGGCGGGTGCCACTGTGTGGGGAGACGCTGACTAGAGCGGAGCGCTTGCTACTGGTGTTGCTGCTGCCGTACGTTGGTTCGTTCGAGATGCCGCCCAAGACTAGCGGGAAGGCCGCCAAGAAGGCTGGCAAGGCGCAGAAGAACATTTCGAAGGGCGACAAGAAGAAGAAGCGCAAGAGGAAGGAGAGCTATGCCATCTACATCTACAAGGTGCTGAAGCAGGTGCACCCTGACACGGGCATCTCGTCGAAGGCGATGAGCATCATGAACAGCTTCGTGAACGACATTTTCGAGCGCATTGCGGCCGAGGCTTCTCGCCTGGCGCACTACAACAAGCGCTCGACCATCACGTCCCGCGAGATCCAGACCGCTGTGCGGCTGTTGCTGCCTGGCGAGCTGGCCAAGCACGCCGTGAGCGAGGGCACGAAGGCGGTGACCAAGTACACGAGCTCCAAGTAAGGAGGTGGCTCTGGAATGGAAGGAAGGAAGGAAGGAAGGAGAAGGCTCCTCCGTTGCGAGAGCGGCAAAACGGCCCTTTTCAGGGCCACCAACTTGCCTTTTGCGGGAAGGGCGGAATTGTTGTTGTTGTTGTTGTTGTTTGTGTGGACGGCTGTGATGTATGTGTGCATTTTGATTGTGGGTGGGGGGGGCGCGTCAAAGCGTGTTGCGGGGGACGGCCACGAGGTTGGTCGCCGTGGCGTGGAATGGTGGCACGCCTCGTTGGAGTGGTTTTGACCCATTGGTGTTGGTGTGTGTGTGTGTGTGTTAACCTGTCTGCGAGGGGGGACAGTGCGATCGGCGACTTTTGTGTCACCGTAACGACGGCCGTTTGCGGGTTTGTTTTTTGCACATCATACATGGCGAGGGTGAAATGTGAAATGTTTTTGTTTGGTTTTTTTTTTTGCCGCCCACTATTCCCTTTGCTGTACGCCGAGTTTGACAATGGTGCGACGTAACTGCAGCGTGGAGGTGTGTGAGTGACGTTGAAATTGAACGTGCCATTAAGACGCATTGTTGTTGTATTGTACTGTACGTGTACGGCGACACGCACGATGATGTACCATTCGACTCTGATTTTTGATAGCCGTGTCTGACTGATTGCGTACGACGCACGCACACCGATGTCGTCATTCAAGATGCACGCGTGTCCAGTGCAGTACAGTAAGCGCGACGCTAGACGGCGGCGGCGGCGGCGGCGGCGGCGGCGGTCGTCGTCGTTTGTTTGGCGAATGTCTGTACACGTGTTTGTCTGTGTCCATCCGGTATGTATTTGTTTGTTTGAAAGTGTTTTGTGTGTCGGTGACGTGGTCCGATCCGTCGCCCCTGAGTAACTGTCGATCGGCGCGATAGACCGGCGTCACGCAACTGAACCGAAGTCTTGGGCACACCCGTCATACTGTTGTACACCGTCGCGCTGAGAACGGTAACGAAAGGTTGACTTTGATCGGTCGAATGTCTGGGCAGAACGTGAGGAATGAGGCAAGAGTGCAAGGAGGGGGGGCAAAAGAGAGAGGAAGGGAAAAAGGGGAGAAGCGCATTCGTAGAGCAACGGAACGTTCCCGTGTCGGAGGCGTATTGGAGCCGCACTGAAATGCGTTTAACGGCGGCGCGGCTGCAAGTGTCTGCCGTGGTGAACGTTACCTTTGACGGCTGCATTGGGCTTTGCTTTTGCTTTCGCTTTCGCTTTCCCGGATGTACGTAACGTTTGTTGATATGGTTCTGAGGAAGAGTGTATGACAGTGCCGTGCCGTCCATGTTCGTGTGCCCTCCCATTGTGTGTATGCTATTGTCTGTGTACTTGAATGATGTATGTAGGTGTTAGTGGACATGTTTTACCAGTGGGGGGAAATGGATCGCCGATAGTTGGCGTCACTCTGTCACGGTCGAGATGACGCACCCTCCGTACAGAAAGGTGTCGAGAAAGTGTGTGTGTGTGTGTGTGTGTGTGTGTGCGTCCGTGAATTGGCAGTGTTTGGAGGTGGGCGTGCCCTGCATGTGGCCCGGAAGGCTGTTCGTTTGGCGGTAGTGTTGTGTGGACAGGGGAGGGGCATGCGTAACGCTGCTGGCATGGCATTTCGGGAGATGGGAGGGGGCAAACGAGGAGCGGCGGCCAAAGACGGGACGGGGAGGGGCGCGGTGTGGGTGGCTTGCGCCTGTGCTCGGCGTTGTGGTTTGTGCAAAAGAGGAGGAGAAAAACAATGAGTTGCCAGGGAGGGGAGCGGTGTTGTGTTGTGGTTGTCGTGGTGTAGCCGCAGACGCGGCTGTCAGTGAACGTGGCGAGACGGACGGATGCGCGGAGGGGCGGGGGCGGCGCATTTCGCCGGTGCCGTGCCGTGCCATGCCTGAAAGCCGCGTGGTCGCTGTGTTGTTGTTGGCGTGGGGGCGAGGAGAGTACCGTACGGGTGTGCTTGTGCGCCGGAAATGGCACACTGCGCCTGCCCGTCTTGGAGGCTGATGGCTGTGGTGTGGAAATGGGGCGCGGTGATGTTGAAGCAGTTGAAGAACAGAAAAGAAACCAAGAAAACGGAAGGCGTGATGCGGCGGTGGTGGTTGAGAGCGGGAAAAACAAAACAAAACAAAAAAAGAACAACAAAAAAAAGAAGGAAAAACAACAAGAAACAAAAAAGAAAACAAAAAGTCTATCAATACTAAAATGTAAATGGAAATGGAAATGGACCCAGGTACATAACCTCCCTGCACAAATAGCAGAGAGTCCGATGATAATAAAAATGTGCCAGAATGTTAACGTCCCTACAAAACAAACCCAACGATAATATTAATGAAAGAATGAACCGTATGTAACATTGCAACAGACATAATGAAACCTGATAAATTGTATAAGGGCAGCAGCGTTGACCTTTGGCCCTGTATTCAGAATAAAAAGAGCCAAAGATCGTTACCCCAATGAAAAGAAGACACTGAAACACGTATGTAACGTAGCAGCGATGGCGAGACATTGTAGCATCTGTGACCAGAGAGTTTGCGCTGGACTGCGCGAGTGTTGCGAGCGGTTCTCAGTCAGTCAGTCAGTCAGTCAGTCAGTCGTTGCGAGTCTGTACTCTGTCAGTAGTCGTCATGCAGAGCGGTCGGTCAGTAGTAGCAGCCGAGTGCGGTTGTGTGATGTAGGCGGCCGGCAACACTGGTCAAGATGGTGAATAAGGTATACTGTTAATTAATATAATCATTAGATAATGAAAAGGTTTATTTATTGTAATTATTCTCCAACAAGTTCCCCAATAATAATTTTTATTTCAAAAGCATTTTTCAAACATTTAATTTTTTATTGAACTAAAGAGTTCGTTGCACTTCACATTTCATTCCACTTCTTTGAAGAAAAATTTCACTAAAATCACAAAAAAAAAGGAGAATATTATTATTTGCAATGCAGTTCCTCCAGGCGCTGCGCAACAACAAGAGCAGAAATGTGACATCCATTTATTCTGAGGTAAGACTGTAATTCTGATTGTTTTGCACAGGGCCAAAGACCGATATTTCGGTTTAATTGAAGTTTCTTGTCACTGAACGGACTTTAAATGTTGTGAAGAATTTATATTTGAGTCGGATTGCGAATTTCACATTTTTGTTGCCATTTTCAATACCTCTCATTGTGGGCGAGGTTACAATTAGCGCAATGTCCATTAGCATCCGTAAATAACATTGTCCATTATTTTAAATTTTGCGGGGAGGTTACAACACACAGACACCAAAAAAAAAAAAAAAAAAAAAAAAAAAAAGAAACAAAAAAATTGCATTTGTATCCGCTCCTCAATTGTAGATACCCCTTACACAGCTGTGTGCAATGAATGAGTGCTGGCTGGTAATTAATTGCACTCCTTGGAGGGAAATGCCATAGGAAGTAGTCTTTAAAAAGTGAATGTTTTTCGTTAAAAGACAAAAGTTACTTTAGAAAAAAGTAATAGTGGGGCTTTTGTTGTTGAAGAACATACGTTATCAGATTTGCGCAATGCAGCTTCACACTACCTTTTGATTATAACACAATATACTATATACATCGTCCCGAACCGTGACCAGAGTCGCGAGACGAGCAGAGCACGCCGCCGACGCCCGCTCAGTACAACCGTCCACCCGCTACTACTGTCGACCGACTACTACCTCTCCCGACTCGCGCTACAATATATATAACAACTGTTCCTGGCGACCCGGTGCGTGCCACTACTGTCGTCTGGCGCGGTCCAAGCGCCGACCAGCAACGATAAATAACTCTCTGGTCAGACGGAGATGCTGTCATGCCTCGCCATCGCTCTGGTAATGAATACATACGTGTTGCAGCGTGCGTACCACCGGAACACGCAGTGGCGGAGCCAAAGACTGTGTTGTCGAGGTCGAGTGCGAGCGGGAAGAGAGGCAGCGTCGGCACGGAGATGCAAGCGAGCGCGAGACGCACGGGGGCTGCGGCGTGGCGCGTTTGCGGTCGGCGCCTTTGGTGGCAACGGCCGGGACAAGCAGCGGTGTATGGTGTGGTGCGGGGCGGACAGGGGCGGCGGTGGACGGGGCGGAGGCGGCGCGACGACGGCATGGGGGCGAAAACGGGACGGGGGACGGCGGATGTTGAGAGGCGTCACGCGCGGACAGGACACAGACACAGAGACACACAGATTGGAAAGGGAGGGTGCGCGGTTAGTAGTTGGGAATGTGCGTACCGTGCGGGATGGGAGTGGGCGAGGAACACGGTCGTGGCCCCTGTTTTGGGTGCGTGTGATGACGTCGGTGTGTTGTGGGAAGGGAAGGTGCTGTGGCGGCGGCGCGTAATGGGCGTAGGCCGAAGAGAGAAAGGGAACGTGGGCAGTGTGTTGGCAAGCGTCGGTTCGACTGCGACGTTGATGGGCAGGGCAGGGCAAGGTTAATGGTGGTAGGAGTAGGCGTGTGGGCGCAAAAAATCTGCCGCTGCAGGCGGTGCCGTAACCGCCATGGGGCGGGAAGGAGAGAGGGCCAAAGAAAGAAAGAAAGAAAGAAAGAAAGAAAGAAAGAAAGAAAGAAAGAAAGAAGAAAACGAAGGAAAAAAACAAAACAAAAAAAAGGAGGGGCGGGGGCGGGGGCGGGCGAAAGTGGAGAGGCGGTGGTGTGAGAAGGGCGGGGGCGGAAGGAAGGCAGGAAGGACAAGAGGCGAGGCGACGGCTTGCTTTGTGTATCGGTCGGTCTCTGGCTATGCTTCGTTTTCTGCAGCAGGGTCGGTGCGCGGCGTGGCTCGCGGCAGTGGGAACGCCTGGTGGCTGGACGGCCAGCAATGCGGTTGGATGGGCGGCCACAGCACCGCACCTGTGCCCGAGGAGGAGACGCTGGCGGCGGGCCCTGAGGTGAGGCCGGCTCGGCTGGGGCTGTGGATGTGTAGGTGTGCGCCGCTGCTGCAACAACGAGTAAAACGCGAGAAGAAGGGATGGCGGTAGAGAGAGGTAAAAAAAAAAAAAAAGGTCGTGTTGTGTTGATGCGCAGGCAGACGCGTACAGAGAGACGAGCCCGGTCTGCAGCAGGGTGTGGCCGTGCCGAGTGCAGAGCAGCGGCGGCTCGGTTCGGTTCGGCCCGGCCCGGCGGGCCGCGCTGTTGTCGCGAACGTGAGCGCCCCCTGGCGGGTGGCCGGAGGCGGCGCGGCGTGTTGGACGTGTGGCTGGTGGCAGTGCACAATTTGCGAGTGGCTGGCGGTGTGGTGTGGCGGTTGGCGCGTCGGGCGGCGGAGAGGTATGTGTTGCGGGCGCCCTTTGCTGCGCTGCGTCGTTGCGTGTGCCGTACAGGGCGGGCGCTTGTCGACTGTGTGGGCGGTGTGGCGAATTGGCGTGAAACGGCTGCCGAGAGGTGTGTGGTAGCGAGAGCCGGTCGTTGTCAGTGCGAAGGGGAATGTGCGTGCGTTTGGCGGTTTCGGTGTGCTTTTTGCGGCGTGAGAGTGGGAATTAGTGGGGCCGGCTGTTGTGTTGGTTCCTTGTGTCTTGTGTCGCGTAGCTTGATGGCAACGTGGAAGGACGCCGGTTTCGTTTCGAGCCTTGCGTGTGGTTGTCGACGTTGACTGGTTGGCGTGTGCCGATGCACGTGCATGTGTGGGTCGCGAGTGCGTTTTTGGCTGGTGTGTGTGTGTGTGTGTTTTGGGGGGGAAGGGGGAGGCGGTGGTGAAAGTGCAGTCGTTGCCACGGGCGTCGTCGGGTGGGGCTGGGGCTGTGCGTCGTGGCGGAAAGGTGGTAGGTTGCGGGAAGCGAGCCCGTCGTTGGCGGTGTCGCGTGAGTTGTGAATCGAGTGGGGCGCGGGGCGCGGGACAGGAGCAGCGTGCCGCTGCGTCGTGGTCGTCAGCAGAGGCTGTGCGTGTGCTTGTCCTTTTTGTGGGCGGTTCGTGCGAGGCGTTTTTGTTTTGTGTTGCCCTAGTTGTTAGTTTATTTTGGTTGTTGTTTGTTATTTTGAGACGACGACTGGTTGGTGGCGTGCGCGCGAAGTGGCGGTGTGCGCTTCCCGTGTCGTTTTGTTTTTGTGTGTTTTTTTTTTTTTTTTGCACTGGGCCCCGGGGGGTGGGTGGGTGGGTGGGTGGGTGGGTGGGTGCGTGCGTGTGTGTCGATTGCCGGCTGGCGAAAGGTGCGCCATCGGCGGGGTGGGTCGCCGGCACAAGTAGAGGCGGCGGCGGCGGCGTTGTTGCTGTTGTTGTGTGGTGTTTGTTTTGTTCGGCTGTGTTGCGGTGCGTGTGAATGGTGGTGCAAAAGCGCTGGCGTCGGGGCTGCGACTGCGACGGCGGCGAGCCGCGGGCGCGCATGATAGTGATGTTGTGAACAGCGGCTGTGTACGGTAGTGGTGTTGTTGTAGCACGACGTGCATCCGGGCCGGCGCGGAAAGCGCAGTTGCGGGCGGTTGCCCTTCGGTGCCAGCCATGTCGCGTGAGCGGCGGGTTGCTCTGGTGTGGACACGTGGTGCTCTGGGTTGTTGTGTGGTGCCCTTTGGCCGGTGGGGGTGGTTCGCGTGTGTCTCGTTCGCGCTCGGTATCTGGTCGTGGTCGTGCTGCTCCCCCGTCTGTCGGCGGTTTTCGACGTCGTCTGTACGTTTTTGTTCGTTTGCGGCGTGCCTGCCGACGTCGTCCCGTCGCGACCTTTCAACCGAAAGTGTGGCGCCCGAAGGTGAACGAACGCAACCCTGACCTCGGCGCTTTACGCTGAGCCGAGCGAACCGAACCTAACCCTGTGGTGTGGCGAGGTGAGCTCAGCCTGTGAGCCCCTAACGTCTACGTAAGGTAAGCTGTCCGGCTCACGCCTCACGGTTTGAACGCTTTTGTAACCTACGTTTGACGCTTCTTAGCCTAGCACTGACCCCTTAACCTAACGTGTAACCTAACCTAACCTAACCTAACCTAACCTAACCTCTGACGCCTGACGTGTTTGAATGCTTAACCTAAGTTTGACGCTTAACCTAACCCAAGTCCCCTTAACCTAACCCACGTCCACCTAACCTAACGTAACCCAACCTAGACGTGTAAACGTAATGTGTAACGCGTAACGTGTAAGGTCGGCTGTCGTGTGTGCTGACGGCAGATTGGGTTGGTCTGTAGATTCGGATTGCGGTTTGCCTCGGTCGAGGGGTTGGGTCGGAAGCGGCGAGGGGCGGCGGCGCCTGTTGCGCAGGCGGCGTCCGTTTGCGGCGGGCAATTGTTGAGAAACGGCTGTGAATGTTGGCGGGCGAGAGGAGGAGGACGGCGCGCGATGTGGCCCGACGGCTGCGGGCCGATCGGGAAACGGCGGGAGGGCGACGGAAGGCGATGGGGCGGCGGAGGCGCGTTTGCACGGCCGTCATCGCCGCACGCCTCGGCTTGTGTGGCTGTGGCGCCGGCCGCGCTGGCCGGGCTGCCGCGGCGACGGTGTGGGAGTTTTGCCGAAGGTTTGGCCATTGTGGCGGGTCGTCGGCTGGGGCTGTGGGGGCGGCATTTGGGCGGGGGCGGCGATTCTCGGCGGGCCGACCCAGGCTGTAGCGCGCGGTAGCTGCAGTTTGGCCGTGGTTTGCGGCGCTGCCGTGGCGACTGGTTGGCGACTGTGGTGTGGCTGTGTGTAGCCCCATCCTCGGTGGTTTGAAAGGCGCGGGCGGTTGTGGCGCAGGTTTGGGGCTGCTCCGCACAGGCTGTCGGACGTTGGGCGGTAGCAAGCGCGGGAGGCGCGGCGCGGCGGCGCGCAGAGTGGCGGCCGCTCTCTCGGCCGTCCGCGCCCGCCCGCGACACTGGCTGGGCCTTGTGATTCTCTGCTCTGCTGCTGTGCTGTGCTGTGCTGTGCTTGCGTGCCTGCCGTCCGTCCCGCTCGCTCTCGCTCTCGCTGTGTGTTACGCGCGTCGTCGAAATGGCAGATCAGGCGGCTACGAACGAGACTGCTGCGGCACCCGCCGCCACCGGCACTACGAAGAAGGCCAAGTCTGCGTCGTCTGCGAAGAAGCCGCGCGCCAAGCCTGCGCACCCGCGCACCTCTGAGATGGTGACGGCCGCCATCAAGAGTCTGAAGGAGCGCGGCGGGTCGTCGCTGCAGGCGATCAAGAAGTACATAGCCGCGCACTACAAGCTGGACGCGGAGAAGCTGGCGCCGTTTATCAAGAAGTACCTCAAGTCGGCCGTCGTGGCGGGCGAGCTGGTGCAGACGAAGGGGAAGGGCGCGTCCGGCTCGTTCAAGCTTGCCGGCGCCGGCGGCGGGGGGGCGGCCGAGGGCGGCAAGGCCCGTGCTGGCGGTGCCAAGAAGAAGCGCGCCGCTCCGGCCAGCAAGGAGAAGAAGGGCGCCCGTGCGGCCGGCGCAAAGAAGGCTGGTGGCGTGAAGGCGGCGACCGGTCGGAAGGCGGGCGCCGCCAAGAAGGCGTCTGCGGCGTCGGCCGCTCCCGCGGGTGCGAAGAAGGCGGCTGCGGCCAAGCCGGCCAAGGCCAAGTCGCCGTCGAAGGCGAAGAAGGCCGCCAAGGTTCCGACGAAGAAGCCGAAGGCGCCGCGCCCGAAGAAGGCGACGACGCCGTCTAAGGCGAAGGCTTCGCCCAAGAAGAAGAAGTAGAGTAGAGTAGAGTAGAGGAGAAAGAGATGGGAGAAAGGAAGGGTTTGGCGCTTGACTCCGTCGTCCCCACCCCCCGTCGTCGTCTAGTGGCGCGCAAGAGACGCGCGGCCCAAAACGGCCCTTCTCAGGGCCATCAAAGCACGTCGGGGAAGGTTTTGATTGTCGTGTTGCGTTTGGTGTGGGTGTCTTTGTGTATGCCCGTGGGGGATGCTGTTTGCGTGCCGTGGTGGATGGATTGCGGGGGTCGGTGGCGGGTGTGGGCGGCGGTAGCGGTAAGCGGTGTTGTTGTTGTTGTCGTCGTGGTTGATTGTCGCCGTGTTTGTGGCGGCGGCCGACGGTTGGTTTTCTGTCACGTTGTTTTGTTTGAATACGTTGGTTGGCTTGCCTGCGTTCGTTCTTCTCGGATGTCTGTCTTGTCGAGTCGTGTCTGGTCTTTGTTTTGTTCCTTTGTGTGTGTGTGTGTGTGTGTTATGTTTTGCAACGGGGGGCACGTTGAGATGTGGAAGGAGTCGGCGGGGATTTCGGTGGCGTTGGAGAGCGAGCGAGCGAGCGAGCGCGCCTGCCTGGCCGTTGGCCGTCGGAGTGGAGTGCGGGTTGTTTTTGTTTTCGAAACGAAAGCGGCGGCCGGCCAGCCACCCGTGCGGTGTGACGTCGGCCGTTGGGTATTGTGCGCTTTGAGCGCCGGGGAGGGATGATGTGTGATTGTTGCGCGCTGCTAGCAGGCAGGCAGAGTGAGCGGGTGTGGCGGGCGGACGGGAAGTGGTGGTTGTTGTTTTTGGGTTGCGGGGCGAGAGGCAGGCGACCGACAAAGTTTGCTCGCGACGGAGAGATGTTAGTGGCCCTGAAAAGGGCCGTTTTTGTTTGTGCGGTGCGGTGCCGCGGCGCGGTTTAGGCGCGCTCGCCGCGGATGCGGCGCGCGAGCTGGATGTCCTTGGGCATGATGGTGACGCGCTTGGCGTGGATTGCGCACAGGTTGGTGTCTTCGAAGAGGCCGACGAGGTAGGCCTCGCTGGCCTCCTGCAGGGCCATGACTGCGGAGCTCTGGAAGCGCAGGTCGGTCTTGAAGTCCTGGGCGATCTCGCGCACTAGGCGCTGGAATGGCAGCTTGCGGATGAGCAGCTCTGTGCTCTTCTGGTAGCGCCTGATTTCTCGCAGGGCGACGGTGCCCGGCCTGTAGCGGTGGGGCTTCTTGACGCCTCCGGTGGCGGGCGCGCTCTTCCTCGCCGCCTTGGTGGCGAGCTGTTTGCGCGGCGCCTTTCCGCCGGTGGACTTGCGGGCCGTTTGCTTTGTGCGGGCCATAGCGGTAGCGGAGCGGCGTGCGTGGAGGTTAGGTGCGGCGCGGCGTCCGGTGCTGCCTTGACAACGGGCCCGCGCGCCTCCGTGCTGCGCTTATATGCCCTCGGTTGCGCGTGGTGGGGGGAGGGCGGGCCAGAGTCTATATAGGGGGGCGGCGGGGCGCGCTGGGCGCAGACCGTAGCCGACTCGCCAGCCGCTGCAGCTGCTGTTTGTGCACGTTGTTGCTTTGCCCGAGGAAGGAAGGATGACAGGCCGCGGCAAGGGAGGAAAGGGGCTCGGCAAGGGTGGCGCCAAGCGGCACCGCAAGGTGTTGCGCGACAACATCCAGGGCATCACGAAGCCCGCCATCCGCCGCCTGGCTCGCAGGGGCGGCGTGAAGCGCATCTCTGGTCTGATCTACGAGGAGACCCGCGGGGTGCTGAAGGTGTTCCTGGAGAA
This sequence comes from Schistocerca piceifrons, assembly GCF_021461385.2. Taxonomy (NCBI): domain Eukaryota; kingdom Metazoa; phylum Arthropoda; class Insecta; order Orthoptera; family Acrididae; genus Schistocerca; species Schistocerca piceifrons. The sequence continues at coordinate 94,168 of NW_025727207.1, read as the reverse complement.
CGTGATCCGCGACGCGGTGACGTACACTGAGCACGCCAAGCGCAAGACTGTGACGGCCATGGACGTGGTGTACGCCCTGAAGAGGCAGGGGCGCACCCTGTACGGTTTCGGCGGTTAGGCTGCGTCGCAGCGGGCGCTGGCCTTCCCGCGGCCGTGCTTGTGGGTGGGAGAGACTAGAAAACGGCCCTTTTCAGGGCCACCACACTGTTCGGAAGTTGAAAAGTGCGAAAGAGTCTGTGTTGTTTGTTTGTTTCTTTCTTTCCGTTTGAGCGACGTGATGTGACTGGGAGGGGAGAAGGAAAGGAAACGTGTCATGTGGCTGGCTGTGTGTGGAGCTGCTTCGTTTGTGTGTTTGTTATTGTGTGTCGTTGTATCGATCGCGACGGAGATGGCGGGCTGTGTGTTGTTGTGCGAGAGGCGGTGATTATTTGCTTGCGTGGTTTGGCCCTGTGTGTTTGCGGCGGCGTTGGGGTTTCCGAGGCAAGGCGTGTGGGCATAGGCGGCCGGATCAGCTGTTTCGTTCGTGTCGACGGCCGTTGCGCGCGGGAGTGGAGGGCGGTGTGTCGACACGCCTCCCTGTAACAATGGTCGTCATTATTGCTGCCGTTGTCGTTTGGAAGGCGACTGCGACCGTGCAAAAATGAATGTGTGTGTGTGTGTGTGTTGGGCCACACGGGCTGTGTGGACGACAAGATGGCGGACGTGCGCCGGCGGCGGCTGTGCAAAGTTAAAACAAAACAAGGTGCGGCGAGGACGACTGAAATTTTGCTTTGGACGTAGGTTTGTGTGGTGGCCCTGAAAAGGGCCGATTGTTGTGGGCCGAGCCGAGCCGGCAAAGCGCGTTGCGATTGCCTGGCCTCCTTTAGGCCTTCTTCTCGGTCTTCTTTGGCAGCAGGACGGCCTGGATGTTGGGCAGGACACCACCCTGTGCGATGGTGACGCCCGACAGGAGCTTGTTGAGCTCCTCGTCGTTGCGGATGGCAAGCTGCAGGTGGCGCGGGATGATGCGCGTCTTCTTGTTGTCGCGGGCCGCGTTTCCGGCCAGCTCGAGCACCTCAGCCGCGAGGTACTCCATGACGGCGGCGAGGTAGACGGGCGCCCCGGCGCCGACGCGCTCTGCGTAGTTTCCCTTGCGCAGGAGGCGGTGGATTCTGCCGACCGGGAACTGGAGCCCAGCCCTGCTTGAGCGGGACTTTGACTTGCCCTTGACTTTGCCTCCCTTTCCGCGTCCGGACATGGCGATGGGCTAGCGACGGTGCACACGAAACGGAAACGAAAAACGACCGGTGCGAGCGGCAGCGAGTCGAGCAGCGGAGTGCGTGCCGGCGCAGCCGGGGTGGGGGTGCTTTATGGGCTCGGGTGCGGCGGCCGGTTGCGCGCGCGCCCCATTGGTCGGCGGCCGCAACAGGGCGAGCTGGTAAAGGTGCGGCGGCGGCTGGCGGCGGGTGCCACTGTGTGGGGAGACGCTGACTAGAGCGGAGCGCTTGCTACTGGTGTTGCTGCTGCCGTACGTTGGTTCGTTCGAGATGCCGCCCAAGACTAGCGGGAAGGCCGCCAAGAAGGCTGGCAAGGCGCAGAAGAACATTTCGAAGGGCGACAAGAAGAAGAAGCGCAAGAGGAAGGAGAGCTATGCCATCTACATCTACAAGGTGCTGAAGCAGGTGCACCCTGACACGGGCATCTCGTCGAAGGCGATGAGCATCATGAACAGCTTCGTGAACGACATTTTCGAGCGCATTGCGGCCGAGGCTTCTCGCCTGGCGCACTACAACAAGCGCTCGACCATCACGTCCCGCGAGATCCAGACCGCTGTGCGGCTGTTGCTGCCTGGCGAGCTGGCCAAGCACGCCTGTGAGCGAGGGCACGAAGGCGGTGACCAAGTACACGAGCTCCAAGTAAGGAGGTGGCTCTGGAATGGAAGGAAGGAAGGAAGGAAGGAGAAGGCTCCTCCGTTGCGAGAGCGGCAAAACGGCCCTTTTCAGGGCCACCAACTTGCCTTTTGCGGGAAGGGCGGAATTGTTGTTGTTGTTGTTGTTGTTTGTGTGGACGGCTGTGATGTATGTGTGCATTTTGATTGTGGGTGGGGGGGGCGCGTCAAAGCGTGTTGCGGGGGACGGCCACGAGGTTGGTCGCCGTGGCGTGGAATGGTGGCACGCCTCGTTGGAGTGGTTTTGACCCATTGGTGTTGGTGTGTGTGTGTGTGTGTTAACCTGTCTGCGAGGGGGGACAGTGCGATCGGCGACTTTTGTGTCACCGTAACGACGGCCGTTTGCGGGTTTGTTTTTTGCACATCATACATGGCGAGGGTGAAATGTGAAATGTTTTTGTTTGGTTTTTTTTTTTGCCGCCCACTATTCCCTTTGCTGTACGCCGAGTTTGACAATGGTGCGACGTAACTGCAGCGTGGAGGTGTGTGAGTGACGTTGAAATTGAACGTGCCATTAAGACGCATTGTTGTTGTATTGTACTGTACGTGTACGGCGACACGCACGATGATGTACCATTCGACTCTGATTTTTGATAGCCGTGTCTGACTGATTGCGTACGACGCACGCACACCGATGTCGTCATTCAAGATGCACGCGTGTCCAGTGCAGTACAGTAAGCGCGACGCTAGACGGCGGCGGCGGCGGCGGCGGCGGCGGCGGTCGTCGTCGTTTGTTTGGCGAATGTCTGTACACGTGTTTGTCTGTGTCCATCCGGTATGTATTTGTTTGTTTGAAAGTGTTTTGTGTGTCGGTGACGTGGTCCGATCCGTCGCCCCCTGAGTAACTGTCGATCGGCGCGATAGACCGGCGTCACGCAACTGAACCGAAGTCTTGGGCACACCCGTCATACTGTTGTACACCGTCGCGCTGAGAACGGTAACGAAAGGTTGACTTTGATCGGTCGAATGTCTGGGCAGAACGTGAGGAATGAGGCAAGAGTGCAAGGAGGGGGGGCAAAAGAGAGAGGAAGGGAAAAAGGGGAGAAGCGCATTCGTAGAGCAACGGAACGTTCCCGTGTCGGAGGCGTATTGGAGCCGCACTGAAATGCGTTTAACGGCGGCGCGGCTGCAAGTGTCTGCCGTGGTGAACGTTACCTTTGACGGCTGCATTGGGCTTTGCTTTTGCTTTCGCTTTCGCTTTCCCGGATGTACGTAACGTTTGTTGATATGGTTCTGAGGAAGAGTGTATGACAGTGCCGTGCCGTCCATGTTCGTGTGCCCTCCCATTGTGTGTATGCTATTGTCTGTGTACTTGAATGATGTATGTAGGTGTTAGTGGACATGTTTTACCAGTGGGGGGAAATGGATCGCCGATAGTTGGCGTCACTCTGTCACGGTCGAGATGACGCACCCTCCGTACAGAAAGGTGTCGAGAAAGTGTGTGTGTGTGTGTGTGTGTGTGTGTGCGTCCGTGAATTGGCAGTGTTTGGAGGTGGGCGTGCCCTGCATGTGGCCCGGAAGGCTGTTCGTTTGGCGGTAGTGTTGTGTGGACAGGGGAGGGGCATGCGTAACGCTGCTGGCATGGCATTTCGGGAGATGGGAGGGGGCAAACGAGGAGCGGCGGCCAAAGACGGGACGGGGAGGGGCGCGGTGTGGGTGGCTTGCGCCTGTGCTCGGCGTTGTGGTTTGTGCAAAAGAGGAGGAGAAAAACAATGAGTTGCCAGGGAGGGGAGCGGTGTTGTGTTGTGGTTGTCGTGGTGTAGCCGCAGACGCGGCTGTCAGTGAACGTGGCGAGACGGACGGATGCGCGGAGGGGCGGGGGCGGCGCATTTCGCCGGTGCCGTGCCGTGCCATGCCTGAAAGCCGCGTGGTCGCTGTGTTGTTGTTGGCGTGGGGGCGAGGAGAGTACCGTACGGGTGTGCTTGTGCGCCGGAAATGGCACACTGCGCCTGCCCGTCTTGGAGGCTGATGGCTGTGGTGTGGAAATGGGGCGCGGTGATGTTGAAGCAGTTGAAGAACAGAAAAGAAACCAAGAAAACGGAAGGCGTGATGCGGCGGTGGTGGTTGAGAGCGGGAAAAACAAAACAAAACAAAAAAAGAACAACAAAAAAAAGAAGGAAAAACAACAAGAAACAAAAAAGAAAACAAAAAGTCTATCAATACTAAAATGTAAATGGAAATGGAAATGGACCCAGGTACATAACCTCCCTGCACAAATAGCAGAGAGTCCGATGATAATAAAAATGTGCCAGAATGTTAACGTCCCTACAAAACAAACCCAACGATAATATTAATGAAAGAATGAACCGTATGTAACATTGCAACAGACATAATGAAACCTGATAAATTGTATAAGGGCAGCAGCGTTGACCTTTGGCCCTGTATTCAGAATAAAAAGAGCCAAAGATCGTTACCCCAATGAAAAGAAGACACTGAAACACGTATGTAACGTAGCAGCGATGGCGAGACATTGTAGCATCTGTGACCAGAGAGTTTGCGCTGGACTGCGCGAGTGTTGCGAGCGGTTCTCAGTCAGTCAGTCAGTCAGTCAGTCAGTCGTTGCGAGTCTGTACTCTGTCAGTAGTCGTCATGCAGAGCGGTCGGTCAGTAGTAGCAGCCGAGTGCGGTTGTGTGATGTAGGCGGCCGGCAACACTGGTCAAGATGGTGAATAAGGTATACTGTTAATTAATATAATCATTAGATAATGAAAAGGTTTATTTATTGTAATTATTCTCCAACAAGTTCCCCAATAATAATTTTTATTTCAAAAGCATTTTTCAAACATTTAATTTTTTATTGAACTAAAGAGTTCGTTGCACTTCACATTTCATTCCACTTCTTTGAAGAAAAATTTCACTAAAATCACAAAAAAAAAGGAGAATATTATTATTTGCAATGCAGTTCCTCCAGGCGCTGCGCAACAACAAGAGCAGAAATGTGACATCCATTTATTCTGAGGTAAGACTGTAATTCTGATTGTTTTGCACAGGGCCAAAGACCGATATTTCGGTTTAATTGAAGTTTCTTGTCACTGAACGGACTTTAAATGTTGTGAAGAATTTATATTTGAGTCGGATTGCGAATTTCACATTTTTGTTGCCATTTTCAATACCTCTCATTGTGGGCGAGGTTACAATTAGCGCAATGTCCATTAGCATCCGTAAATAACATTGTCCATTATTTTAAATTTTGCGGGGAGGTTACAACACACAGACACCAAAAAAAAAAAAAAAAAAAAAAAAAAAAAAGAAACAAAAAAATTGCATTTGTATCCGCTCCTCAATTGTAGATACCCCTTACACAGCTGTGTGCAATGAATGAGTGCTGGCTGGTAATTAATTGCACTCCTTGGAGGGAAATGCCATAGGAAGTAGTCTTTAAAAAGTGAATGTTTTTCGTTAAAAGACAAAAGTTACTTTAGAAAAAAGTAATAGTGGGGCTTTTGTTGTTGAAGAACATACGTTATCAGATTTGCGCAATGCAGCTTCACACTACCTTTTGATTATAACACAATATACTATATACATCGTCCCGAACCGTGACCAGAGTCGCGAGACGAGCAGAGCACGCCGCCGACGCCCGCTCAGTACAACCGTCCACCCGCTACTACTGTCGACCGACTACTACCTCTCCCGACTCGCGCTACAATATATATAACAACTGTTCCTGGCGACCCGGTGCGTGCCACTACTGTCGTCTGGCGCGGTCCAAGCGCCGACCAGCAACGATAAATAACTCTCTGGTCAGACGGAGATGCTGTCATGCCTCGCCATCGCTCTGGTAATGAATACATACGTGTTGCAGCGTGCGTACCACCGGAACACGCAGTGGCGGAGCCAAAGACTGTGTTGTCGAGGTCGAGTGCGAGCGGGAAGAGAGGCAGCGTCGGCACGGAGATGCAAGCGAGCGCGAGACGCACGGGGGCTGCGGCGTGGCGCGTTTGCGGTCGGCGCCTTTGGTGGCAACGGCCGGGACAAGCAGCGGTGTATGGTGTGGTGCGGGGCGGACAGGGGCGGCGGTGGACGGGGCGGAGGCGGCGCGACGACGGCATGGGGGCGAAAACGGGACGGGGGACGGCGGATGTTGAGAGGCGTCACGCGCGGACAGGACACAGACACAGAGACACACAGATTGGAAAGGGAGGGTGCGCGGTTAGTAGTTGGGAATGTGCGTACCGTGCGGGATGGGAGTGGGCGAGGAACACGGTCGTGGCCCCTGTTTTGGGTGCGTGTGATGACGTCGGTGTGTTGTGGGAAGGGAAGGTGCTGTGGCGGCGGCGCGTAATGGGCGTAGGCCGAAGAGAGAAAGGGAACGTGGGCAGTGTGTTGGCAAGCGTCGGTTCGACTGCGACGTTGATGGGCAGGGCAGGGCAAGGTTAATGGTGGTAGGAGTAGGCGTGTGGGCGCAAAAAATCTGCCGCTGCAGGCGGTGCCGTAACCGCCATGGGGCGGGAAGGAGAGAGGGCCAAAGAAAGAAAGAAAGAAAGAAAGAAAGAAAGAAAGAAGAAAGAAAGAAAGAAAGAAGAAAACGAAGGAAAAAAACAAAACAAAAAAAAGGAGGGGCGGGGGCGGGGGCGGGCGAAAGTGGAGAGGCGGTGGTGTGAGAAGGGCGGGGGCGGAAGGAAGGCAGGAAGGACAAGAGGCGAGGCGACGGCTTGCTTTGTGTATCGGTCGGTCTCTGGCTATGCTTCGTTTTCTGCAGCAGGGTCGGTGCGCGGCGTGGCTCGCGGCAGTGGGAACGCCTGGTGGCTGGACGGCCAGCAATGCGGTTGGATGGGCGGCCACAGCACCGCACCTGTGCCCGAGGAGGAGACGCTGGCGGCGGGCCCTGAGGTGAGGCCGGCTCGGCTGGGGCTGTGGATGTGTAGGTGTGCGCCGCTGCTGCAACAACGAGTAAAACGCGAGAAGAAGGGATGGCGGTAGAGAGAGGTAAAAAAAAAAAAAAAGGTCGTGTTGTGTTGATGCGCAGGCAGACGCGTACAGAGAGACGAGCCCGGTCTGCAGCAGGGTGTGGCCGTGCCGAGTGCAGAGCAGCGGCGGCTCGGTTCGGTTCGGCCCGGCCCGGCGGGCCGCGCTGTTGTCGCGAACGTGAGCGCCCCCTGGCGGGTGGCCGGAGGCGGCGCGGCGTGTTGGACGTGTGGCTGGTGGCAGTGCACAATTTGCGAGTGGCTGGCGGTGTGGTGTGGCGGTTGGCGCGTCGGGCGGCGGAGAGGTATGTGTTGCGGGCGCCCTTTGCTGCGCTGCGTCGTTGCGTGTGCCGTACAGGGCGGGCGCTTGTCGACTGTGTGGGCGGTGTGGCGAATTGGCGTGAAACGGCTGCCGAGAGGTGTGTGGTAGCGAGAGCCGGTCGTTGTCAGTGCGAAGGGGAATGTGCGTGCGTTTGGCGGTTTCGGTGTGCTTTTTGCGGCGTGAGAGTGGGAATTAGTGGGGCCGGCTGTTGTGTTGGTTCCTTGTGTCTTGTGTCGCGTAGCTTGATGGCAACGTGGAAGGACGCCGGTTTCGTTTCGAGCCTTGCGTGTGGTTGTCGACGTTGACTGGTTGGCGTGTGCCGATGCACGTGCATGTGTGGGTCGCGAGTGCGTTTTTGGCTGGGTGTGTGTGTGTGTGTTTTGGGGGGGAAGGGGGAGGCGGTGGTGAAAGTGCAGTCGTTGCCACGGGCGTCGTCGGGTGGGGCTGGGGCTGTGCGTCGTGGCGGAAAGGTGGTAGGTTGCGGGAAGCGAGCCCGTCGTTGGCGGTGTCGCGTGAGTTGTGAATCGAGTGGGGCGCGGGGCGCGGGACAGGAGCAGCGTGCCGCTGCGTCGTGGTCGTCAGCAGAGGCTGTGCGTGTGCTTGTCCTTTTTGTGGGCGGTTCGTGCGAGGCGTTTTTGTTTTGTGTTGCCCTAGTTGTTAGTTTATTTTGGTTGTTGTTTGTTATTTTGAGACGACGACTGGTTGGTGGCGTGCGCGCGAAGTGGCGGTGTGCGCTTCCCGTGTCGTTTTGTTTTTGTGTGTTTTTTTTTTTTTTTTGCACTGGGCCCCGGGGGGTGGGTGGGTGGGTGGGTGGGTGGGTGCGTGCGTGTGTGTCGATTGCCGGCTGGCGAAAGGTGCGCCATCGGCGGGGTGGGTCGCCGGCACAAGTAGAGGCGGCGGCGGCGGCGTTGTTGCTGTTGTTGTGTGGTGTTTGTTTTGTTCGGCTGTGTTGCGGTGCGTGTGAATGGTGGTGCAAAAGCGCTGGCGTCGGGGCTGCGACTGCGACGGCGGCGAGCCGCGGGCGCGCATGATAGTGATGTTGTGAACAGCGGCTGTGTACGGTAGTGGTGTTGTTGTAGCACGACGTGCATCCGGGCCGGCGCGGAAAGCGCAGTTGCGGGCGGTTGCCCTTCGGTGCCAGCCATGTCGCGTGAGCGGCGGGTTGCTCTGGTGTGGACACGTGGTGCTCTGGGTTGTTGTGTGGTGCCCTTTGGCCGGTGGGGGTGGTTCGCGTGTGTGTCTCGTTCGCGCTCGGTATCTGGTCGTGGTCGTGCTGCTCCCCCGTCTGTCGGCGGTTTTCGACGTCGTCTGTACGTTTTTGTTCGTTTGCGGCGTGCCTGCCGACGTCGTCCCGTCGCGACCTTTCAACCGAAAGTGTGGCGCCCGAAGGTGAACGAACGCAACCCTGACCTCGGCGCTTTACGCTGAGCCGAGCGAACCGAACCTAACCCTGTGGTGTGGCGAGGTGAGCTCAGCCTGTGAGCCCCTAACGTCTACGTAAGGTAAGCTGTCCGGCTCACGCCTCACGGTTTGAACGCTTTTGTAACCTACGTTTGACGCTTCTTAGCCTAGCACTGACCCCTTAACCTAACGTGTAACCTAACCTAACCTAACCTAACCTAACCTAACCTCTGACGCCTGACGTGTTTGAATGCTTAACCTAAGTTTGACGCTTAACCTAACCCAAGTCCCCTTAACCTAACCCACGTCCACCTAACCTAACGTAACCCAACCTAGACGTGTAAACGTAATGTGTAACGCGTAACGTGTAAGGTCGGCTGTCGTGTGTGCTGACGGCAGATTGGGTTGGTCTGTAGATTCGGATTGCGGTTTGCCTCGGTCGAGGGGTTGGGTCGGAAGCGGCGAGGGGCGGCGGCGCCTGTTGCGCAGGCGGCGTCCGTTTGCGGCGGGCAATTGTTGAGAAACGGCTGTGAATGTTGGCGGGCGAGAGGAGGAGGACGGCGCGCGATGTGGCCCGACGGCTGCGGGCCGATCGGGAAACGGCGGGAGGGCGACGGAAGGCGATGGGGCGGCGGAGGCGCGTTTGCACGGCCGTCATCGCCGCACGCCTCGGCTTGTGTGGCTGTGGCGCCGGCCGCGCTGGCCGGGCTGCCGCGGCGACGGTGTGGGAGTTTTGCCGAAGGTTTGGCCATTGTGGCGGGTCGTCGGCTGGGGCTGTGGGGGCGGCATTTGGGCGGGGGCGGCGATTCTCGGCGGGCCGACCCAGGCTGTAGCGCGCGGTAGCTGCAGTTTGGCCGTGGTTTGCGGCGCTGCCGTGGCGACTGGTTGGCGACTGTGGTGTGGCTGTGTGTAGCCCCATCCTCGGTGGTTTGAAAGGCGCGGGCGGTTGTGGCGCAGGTTTGGGGCTGCTCCGCACAGGCTGTCGGACGTTGGGCGGTAGCAAGCGCGGGAGGCGCGGCGCGGCGGCGCGCAGAGTGGCGGCCGCTCTCTCGGCCGTCCGCGCCCGCCCGCGACACTGGCTGGGCCTTGTGATTCTCTGCTCTGCTGCTGTGCTGTGCTGTGCTGTGCTTGCGTGCCTGCCGTCCGTCCCGCTCGCTCTCGCTCTCGCTGTGTGTTACGCGCGTCGTCGAAATGGCAGATCAGGCGGCTACGAACGAGACTGCTGCGGCACCCGCCGCCACCGGCACTACGAAGAAGGCCAAGTCTGCGTCGTCTGCGAAGAAGCCGCGCGCCAAGCCTGCGCACCCGCGCACCTCTGAGATGGTGACGGCCGCCATCAAGAGTCTGAAGGAGCGCGGCGGGTCGTCGCTGCAGGCGATCAAGAAGTACATAGCCGCGCACTACAAGCTGGACGCGGAGAAGCTGGCGCCGTTTATCAAGAAGTACCTCAAGTCGGCCGTCGTGGCGGGCGAGCTGGTGCAGACGAAGGGGAAGGGCGCGTCCGGCTCGTTCAAGCTTGCCGGCGCCGGCGGCGGGGGGGCGGCCGAGGGCGGCAAGGCCCGTGCTGGCGGTGCCAAGAAGAAGCGCGCCGCTCCGGCCAGCAAGGAGAAGAAGGGCGCCCGTGCGGCCGGCGCAAAGAAGGCTGGTGGCGTGAAGGCGGCGACCGGTCGGAAGGCGGGCGCCGCCAAGAAGGCGTCTGCGGCGTCGGCCGCTCCCGCGGGTGCGAAGAAGGCGGCTGCGGCCAAGCCGGCCAAGGCCAAGTCGCCGTCGAAGGCGAAGAAGGCCGCCAAGGTTCCGACGAAGAAGCCGAAGGCGCCGCGCCCGAAGAAGGCGACGACGCCGTCTAAGGCGAAGGCTTCGCCCAAGAAGAAGAAGTAGAGTAGAGTAGAGTAGAGGAGAAAGAGATGGGAGAAAGGAAGGGTTTGGCGCTTGACTCCGTCGTCCCCACCCCCCGTCGTCGTCTAGTGGCGCGCAAGAGACGCGCGGCCCAAAACGGCCCTTCTCAGGGCCATCAAAGCACGTCGGGGAAGGTTTTGATTGTCGTGTTGCGTTTGGTGTGGGTGTCTTTGTGTATGCCCGTGGGGGATGCTGTTTGCGTGCCGTGGTGGATGGATTGCGGGGGTCGGTGGCGGGTGTGGGCGGCGGTAGCGGTAAGCGGTGTTGTTGTTGTTGTCGTCGTGGTTGATTGTCGCCGTGTTTGTGGCGGCGGCCGACGGTTGGTTTTCTGTCACGTTGTTTTGTTTGAATACGTTGGTTGGCTTGCCTGCGTTCGTTCTTCTCGGATGTCTGTCTTGTCGAGTCGTGTCTGGTCTTTGTTTTGTTCCTTTGTGTGTGTGTGTGTGTGTGTTATGTTTTGCAACGGGGGGCACGTTGAGATGTGGAAGGAGTCGGCGGGGATTTCGGTGGCGTTGGAGAGCGAGCGAGCGAGCGAGCGCGCCTGCCTGGCCGTTGGCCGTCGGAGTGGAGTGCGGGTTGTTTTTGTTTTCGAAACGAAAGCGGCGGCCGGCCAGCCACCCGTGCGGTGTGACGTCGGCCGTTGGGTATTGTGCGCTTTGAGCGCCGGGGAGGGATGATGTGTGATTGTTGCGCGCTGCTAGCAGGCAGGCAGAGTGAGCGGGTGTGGCGGGCGGACGGGAAGTGGTGGTTGTTGTTTTTGGGTTGCGGGGCGAGAGGCAGGCGACCGACAAAGTTTGCTCGCGACGGAGAGATGTTAGTGGCCCTGAAAAGGGCCGTTTTTGTTTGTGCGGTGCGGTGCCGCGGCGCGGTTTAGGCGCGCTCGCCGCGGATGCGGCGCGCGAGCTGGATGTCCTTGGGCATGATGGTGACGCGCTTGGCGTGGATTGCGCACAGGTTGGTGTCTTCGAAGAGGCCGACGAGGTAGGCCTCGCTGGCCTCCTGCAGGGCCATGACTGCGGAGCTCTGGAAGCGCAGGTCGGTCTTGAAGTCCTGGGCGATCTCGCGCACTAGGCGCTGGAATGGCAGCTTGCGGATGAGCAGCTCTGTGCTCTTCTGGTAGCGCCTGATTTCTCGCAGGGCGACGGTGCCCGGCCTGTAGCGGTGGGGCTTCTTGACGCCTCCGGTGGCGGGCGCGCTCTTCCTCGCCGCCTTGGTGGCGAGCTGTTTGCGCGGCGCCTTTCCGCCGGTGGACTTGCGGGCCGTTTGCTTTGTGCGGGCCATGCGGTAGCGGTAGCGGAGCGGCGTGCGTGGAGGTTAGGTGCGGCGCGGCGTCCGGTGCTGCCTTGACAACGGGCCCGCGCGCCTCCGTGCTGCGCTTATATGCCCTCGGTTGCGCGTGGTGGGGGGAGGGCGGGCCAGAGTCTATATAGGGGGGCGGCGGGCGCGCTGGGCGCAGACCGTAGCCGACTCGCCAGCCGCTGCAGCTGCTGTTTGTGCACGTTGTTGCTTTGCCCGAGGAAGGAAGGATGACAGGCCGCGGCAAGGGAGGAAAGGGGCTCGGCAAGGGTGGCGCCAAGCGGCACCGCAAGGTGTTGCGCGACAACATCCAGGGCATCACGAAGCCCGCCATCCGCCGCCTGGCTCGCAGGGGCGGCGTGAAGCGCATCTCTGGTCTGATCTACGAGGAGACCCGCGGGGTGCTGAAGGTGTTCCTGGAGAACGTGATCCGCGACGCGGTGACGTACACTGAGCACGCCAAGCGCAAGACTGTGACGGCCATGGACGTGGTGTACGCCCTGAAGAGGCAGGGGCGCACCCTGTACGGTTTCGGCGGTTAGGCTGCGTCGCAGCGGGCGCTGGCCTTCCCGCGGCCGTGCTTGTGGGTGGGAGAGACTAGAAAACGGCCCTTTTCAGGGCCACCACACTGTTCGGAAGTTGAAAAGTGCGAAAGAGTCTGTGTTGTTTGTTTGTTTCTTTCTTTCCGTTTGAGCGACGTGATGTGACTGGGAGGGGAGAAGGAAAGGAAACGTGTCATGTGGCTGGCTGTGTGTGGAGCTGCTTCGTTTGTGTGTTTGTTATTGTGTGTCGTTGTATCGATCGCGACGGAGATGGCGGGCTGTGTGTTGTTGTGCGAGAGGCGGTGATTATTTGCTTGCGTGGTTTGGCCCTGTGTGTTTGCGGCGGCGTTGGGGTTTCCGAGGCAAGGCGTGTGGGCATAGGCGGCCGGATCAGCTGTTTCGTTCGTGTCGACGGCCGTTGCGCGCGGGAGTGGAGGGCGGTGTGTCGACACGCCTCCCTGTAACAATGGTCGTCATTATTGCTGCCGTTGTCGTTTGGAAGGCGACTGCGACCGTGCAAAAATGAATGTGTGTGTGTGTGTGTGTTGGGCCACACGGGCTGTGTGGACGACAAGATGGCGGACGTGCGCCGGCGGCGGCTGTGCAAAGTTAAAACAAAACAAGGTGCGGCGAGGACGACTGAAATTTTGCTTTGGACGTAGGTTTGTGTGGTGGCCCTGAAAAGGGCCGATTGTTGTGGGCCGAGCCGAGCCGGCAAAGCGCGTTGCGATTGCCTGGCCTCCTTTAGGCCTTCTTCTCGGTCTTCTTTGGCAGCAGGACGGCCTGGATGTTGGGCAGGACACCACCCTGTGCGATGGTGACGCCCGACAGGAGCTTGTTGAGCTCCTCGTCGTTGCGGATGGCAAGCTGCAGGTGGCGCGGGATGATGCGCGTCTTCTTGTTGTCGCGGGCCGCGTTTCCGGCCAGCTCGAGCACCTCAGCCGCGAGGTACTCCATGACGGCGGCGAGGTAGACGGGCGCCCCGGCGCCGACGCGCTCTGCGTAGTTTCCCTTGCGCAGGAGGCGGTGGATTCTGCCGACCGGGAACTGGAGCCCAGCCCTGCTTGAGCGGGACTTTGACTTGCCCTTGACTTTGCCTCCCTTTCCGCGTCCGGACATGGCGATGGGCTAGCGACGGTGCACACGAAACGGAAACGAAAAACGACCGGTGCGAGCGGCAGCGAGTCGAGCAGCGGAGTGCGTGCCGGCGCAGCCGGGGTGGGGGTGCTTTATGGGCTCGGGTGCGGCGGCCGGTTGCGCGCGCGCCCCATTGGTCGGCGGCCGCAACAGGGCGAGCTGGTAAAGGTGCGGCGGCGGCTGGCGGCGGGTGCCACTGTGTGGGGAGACGCTGACTAGAGCGGAGCGCTTGCTACTGGTGTTGCTGCTGCCGTACGTTGGTTCGTTCGAGATGCCGCCCAAGACTAGCGGGAAGGCCGCCAAGAAGGCTGGCAAGGCGCAGAAGAACATTTCGAAGGGCGACAAGAAGAAGAAGCGCAAGAGGAAGGAGAGCTATGCCATCTACATCTACAAGGTGCTGAAGCAGGTGCACCCTGACACGGGCATCTCGTCGAAGGCGATGAGCATCATGAACAGCTTCGTGAACGACATTTTCGAGCGCATTGCGGCCGAGGCTTCTCGCCTGGCGCACTACAACAAGCGCTCGACCATCACGTCCCGCGAGATCCAGACCGCTGTGCGGCTGTTGCTGCCTGGCGAGCTGGCCAAGCACGCCGTGAGCGAGGGCACGAAGGCGGTGACCAAGTACACGAGCTCCAAGTAAGGAGGTGGCTCTGGAATGGAAGGAAGGAAGGAAGGAAGGAGAAGGCTCCTCCGTTGCGAGAGCGGCAAAACGGCCCTTTTCAGGGCCACCAACTTGCCTTTTGCGGGAAGGGCGGAATTGTTGTTGTTGTTGTTGTTGTTTGTGTGGACGGCTGTGATGTATGTGTGCATTTTGATTGTGGGTGGGGGGGGCGCGTCAAAGCGTGTTGCGGGGGACGGCCACGAGGTTGGTCGCCGTGGCGTGGAATGGTGGCACGCCTCGTTGGAGTGGTTTTGACCCATTGGTGTTGGTGTGTGTGTGTGTGTGTTAACCTGTCTGCGAGGGGGGACAGTGCGATCGGCGACTTTTGTGTCACCGTAACGACGGCCGTTTGCGGGTTTGTTTTTTGCACATCATACATGGCGAGGGTGAAATGTGAAATGTTTTTGTTTGGTTTTTTTTTTTGCCGCCCACTATTCCCTTTGCTGTACGCCGAGTTTGACAATGGTGCGACGTAACTGCAGCGTGGAGGTGTGTGAGTGACGTTGAAATTGAACGTGCCATTAAGACGCATTGTTGTTGTATTGTACTGTACGTGTACGGCGACACGCACGATGATGTACCATTCGACTCTGATTTTTGATAGCCGTGTCTGACTGATTGCGTACGACGCACGCACACCGATGTCGTCATTCAAGATGCACGCGTGTCCAGTGCAGTACAGTAAGCGCGACGCTAGACGGCGGCGGCGGCGGCGGCGGCGGCGGCGGTCGTCGTCGTTTGTTTGGCGAATGTCTGTACACGTGTTTGTCTGTGTCCATCCGGTATGTATTTGTTTGTTTGAAAGTGTTTTGTGTGTCGGTGACGTGGTCCGATCCGTCGCCCCCTGAGTAACTGTCGATCGGCGCGATAGACCGGCGTCACGCAACTGAACCGAAGTCTTGGGCACACCCGTCATACTGTTGTACACCGTCGCGCTGAGAACGGTAACGAAAGGTTGACTTTGATCGGTCGAATGTCTGGGCAGAACGTGAGGAATGAGGCAAGAGTGCAAGGAGGGGGGGCAAAAGAGAGAGGAAGGGAAAAAGGGGAGAAGCGCATTCGTAGAGCAACGGAACGTTCCCGTGTCGGAGGCGTATTGGAGCCGCACTGAAATGCGTTTAACGGCGGCGCGGCTGCAAGTGTCTGCCGTGGTGAACGTTACCTTTGACGGCTGCATTGGGCTTTGCTTTTGCTTTCGCTTTCGCTTTCCCGGATGTACGTAACGTTTGTTGATATGGTTCTGAGGAAGAGTGTATGACAGTGCCGTGCCGTCCATGTTCGTGTGCCCTCCCATTGTGTGTATGCTATTGTCTGTGTACTTGAATGATGTATGTAGGTGTTAGTGGACATGTTTTACCAGTGGGGGGAAATGGATCGCCGATAGTTGGCGTCACTCTGTCACGGTCGAGATGACGCACCCTCCGTACAGAAAGGTGTCGAGAAAGTGTGTGTGTGTTGTGTGTGTGTGTGTGTGCGTCCGTGAATTGGCAGTGTTTGGAGGTGGGCGTGCCCTGCATGTGGCCCGGAAGGCTGTTCGTTTGGCGGTAGTGTTGTGTGGACAGGGGAGGGGCATGCGTAACGCTGCTGGCATGGCATTTCGGGAGATGGGAGGGGGCAAACGAGGAGCGGCGGCCAAAGACGGGACGGGGAGGGGCGCGGTGTGGGTGGCTTGCGCCTGTGCTCGGCGTTGTGGTTTGTGCAAAAGAGGAGGAGAAAAACAATGAGTTGCCAGGGAGGGGAGCGGTGTTGTGTTGTGGTTGTCGTGGTGTAGCCGCAGACGCGGCTGTCAGTGAACGTGGCGAGACGGACGGATGCGCGGAGGGGCGGGGGCGGCGCATTTCGCCGGTGCCGTGCCGTGCCATGCCTGAAAGCCGCGTGGTCGCTGTGTTGTTGTTGGCGTGGGGGCGAGGAGAGTACCGTACGGGTGTGCTTGTGCGCCGGAAATGGCACACTGCGCCTGCCCGTCTTGGAGGCTGATGGCTGTGGTGTGGAAATGGGGCGCGGTGATGTTGAAGCAGTTGAAGAACAGAAAAGAAACCAAGAAAACGGAAGGCGTGATGCGGCGGTGGTGGTTGAGAGCGGGAAAAACAAAACAAAACAAAAAAAGAACAACAAAAAAAAGAAGGAAAAACAACAAGAAACAAAAAAGAAAACAAAAAGTCTATCAATACTAAAATGTAAATGGAAATGGAAATGGACCCAGGTACATAACCTCCCTGCACAAATAGCAGAGAGTCCGATGATAATAAAAATGTGCCAGAATGTTAACGTCCCTACAAAACAAACCCAACGATAATATTAATGAAAGAATGAACCGTATGTAACATTGCAACAGACATAATGAAACCTGATAAATTGTATAAGGGCAGCAGCGTTGACCTTTGGCCCTGTATTCAGAATAAAAAGAGCCAAAGATCGTTACCCCAATGAAAAGAAGACACTGAAACACGTATGTAACGTAGCAGCGATGGCGAGACATTGTAGCATCTGTGACCAGAGAGTTTGCGCTGGACTGCGCGAGTGTTGCGAGCGGTTCTCAGTCAGTCAGTCAGTCAGTCAGTCAGTCGTTGCGAGTCTGTACTCTGTCAGTAGTCGTCATGCAGAGCGGTCGGTCAGTAGTAGCAGCCGGTGCGGTTGTGTGATGTAGGCGGCCGGCAACACTGGTCAAGATGGTGAATAAGGTATACTGTTAATTAATATAATCATTAGATAATGAAAAGGTTTATTTATTGTAATTATTCTCCAACAAGTTCCCCAATAATAATTTTTATTTCAAAAGCATTTTTCAAACATTTAATTTTTTATTGAACTAAAGAGTTCGTTGCACTTCACATTTCATTCCACTTCTTTGAAGAAAAATTTCACTAAAATCACAAAAAAAAAGGAGAATATTATTATTTGCAATGCAGTTCCTCCAGGCGCTGCGCAACAACAAGAGCAGAAATGTGACATCCATTTATTCTGAGGTAAGACTGTAATTCTGATTGTTTTGCACAGGGCCAAAGACCGATATTTCGGTTTAATTGAAGTTTCTTGTCACTGAACGGACTTTAAATGTTGTGAAGAATTTATATTTGAGTCGGATTGCGAATTTCACATTTTTGTTGCCATTTTCAATACCTCTCATTGTGGGCGAGGTTACAATTAGCGCAATGTCCATTAGCATCCGTAAATAACATTGTCCATTATTTTAAATTTTGCGGGGAGGTTACAACACACAGACACCAAAAAAAAAAAAAAAAAAAAAAAAAAAAAAGAAACAAAAAAATTGCATTTGTATCCGCTCCTCAATTGTAGATACCCCTTACACAGCTGTGTGCAATGAATGAGTGCTGGCTGGTAATTAATTGCACTCCTTGGAGGGAAATGCCATAGGAAGTAGTCTTTAAAAAGTGAATGTTTTTCGTTAAAAGACAAAAGTTACTTTAGAAAAAAGTAATAGTGGGGCTTTTGTTGTTGAAGAACATACGTTATCAGATTTGCGCAATGCAGCTTCACACTACCTTTTGATTATAACACAATATACTATATACATCGTCCCGAACCGTGACCAGAGTCGCGAGACGAGCAGAGCACGCCGCCGACGCCCGCTCAGTACAACCGTCCACCCGCTACTACTGTCGACCGACTACTACCTCTCCCGACTCGCGCTACAATATATATAACAACTGTTCCTGGCGACCCGGTGCGTGCCACTACTGTCGTCTGGCGCGGTCCAAGCGCCGACCAGCAACGATAAATAACTCTCTGGTCAGACGGAGATGCTGTCATGCCTCGCCATCGCTCTGGTAATGAATACATACGTGTTGCAGCGTGCGTACCACCGGAACACGCAGTGGCGGAGCCAAAGACTGTGTTGTCGAGGTCGAGTGCGAGCGGGAAGAGAGGCAGCGTCGGCACGGAGATGCAAGCGAGCGCGAGACGCACGGGGGCTGCGGCGTGGCGCGTTTGCGGTCGGCGCCTTTGGTGGCAACGGCCGGGACAAGCAGCGGTGTATGGTGTGGTGCGGGGCGGACAGGGGCGGCGGTGGACGGGGCGGAGGCGGCGCGACGACGGCATGGGGGCGAAAACGGGACGGGGGACGGCGGATGTTGAGAGGCGTCACGCGCGGACAGGACACAGACACAGAGACACACAGATTGGAAAGGGAGGGTGCGCGGTTAGTAGTTGGGAATGTGCGTACCGTGCGGGATGGGAGTGGGCGAGGAACACGGTCGTGGCCCCTGTTTTGGGTGCGTGTGATGACGTCGGTGTGTTGTGGGAAGGGAAGGTGCTGTGGCGGCGGCGCGTAATGGGCGTAGGCCGAAGAGAGAAAGGGAACGTGGGCAGTGTGTTGGCAAGCGTCGGTTCGACTGCGACGTTGATGGGCAGGGCAGGGCAAGGTTAATGGTGGTAGGAGTAGGCGTGTGGGCGCAAAAAATCTGCCGCTGCAGGCGGTGCCGTAACCGCCATGGGGCGGGAAGGAGAGAGGGCCAAAGAAAGAAAGAAAGAAAGAAAGAAAGAAAGAAAGAAAGAAAGAAAGAAAGAAGAAAACGAAGGAAAAAAACAAAACAAAAAAAAGGAGGGGCGGGGGCGGGGGCGGGCGAAAGTGGAGAGGCGGTGGTGTGAGAAGGGCGGGGGCGGAAGGAAGGCAGGAAGGACAAGAGGCGAGGCGACGGCTTGCTTTGTGTATCGGTCGGTCTCTGGCTATGCTTCGTTTTCTGCAGCAGGGTCGGTGCGCGGCGTGGCTCGCGGCAGTGGGAACGCCTGGTGGCTGGACGGCCAGCAATGCGGTTGGATGGGCGGCCACAGCACCGCACCTGTGCCCGAGGAGGAGACGCTGGCGGCGGGCCCTGAGGTGAGGCCGGCTCGGCTGGGGCTGTGGATGTGTAGGTGTGCGCCGCTGCTGCAACAACGAGTAAAACGCGAGAAGAAGGGATGGCGGTAGAGAGAGGTAAAAAAAAAAAAAAAGGTCGTGTTGTGTTGATGCGCAGGCAGACGCGTACAGAGAGACGAGCCCGGTCTGCAGCAGGGTGTGGCCGTGCCGAGTGCAGAGCAGCGGCGGCTCGGTTCGGTTCGGCCCGGCCCGGCGGGCCGCGCTGTTGTCGCGAACGTGAGCGCCCCCTGGCGGGTGGCCGGAGGCGGCGCGGCGTGTTGGACGTGTGGCTGGTGGCAGTGCACAATTTGCGAGTGGCTGGCGGGTGTGGTGTGGCGGTTGGCGCGTCGGGCGGCGGAGAGGTATGTGTTGCGGGCGCCCTTTGCTGCGCTGCGTCGTTGCGTGTGCCGTACAGGGCGGGCGCTTGTCGACTGTGTGGGCGGTGTGGCGAATTGGCGTGAAACGGCTGCCGAGAGGTGTGTGGTAGCGAGAGCCGGTCGTTGTCAGTGCGAAGGGGAATGTGCGTGCGTTTGGCGGTTTCGGTGTGCTTTTTGCGGCGTGAGAGTGGGAATTAGTGGGGCCGGCTGTTGTGTTGGTTCCTTGTGTCTTGTGTCGCGTAGCTTGATGGCAACGTGGAAGGACGCCGGTTTCGTTTCGAGCCTTGCGTGTGGTTGTCGACGTTGACTGGTTGGCGTGTGCCGATGCACGTGCATGTGTGGGTCGCGAGTGCGTTTTTGGCTGGGTGTGTGTGTGTGTGTTTTGGGGGGGAAGGGGGGAGGCGGTGGTGAAAGTGCAGTCGTTGCCACGGGCGTCGTCGGGTGGGGCTGGGGCTGTGCGTCGTGGCGGAAAGGTGGTAGGTTGCGGGAAGCGAGCCCGTCGTTGGCGGTGTCGCGTGAGTTGTGAATCGAGTGGGGCGCGGGGCGCGGGACAGGAGCAGCGTGCCGCTGCGTCGTGGTCGTCAGCAGAGGCTGTGCGTGTGCTTGTCCTTTTTGTGGGCGGTTCGTGCGAGGCGTTTTTGTTTTGTGTTGCCCTAGTTGTTAGTTTATTTTGGTTGTTGTTTGTTATTTTGAGACGACGACTGGTTGGTGGCGTGCGCGCGAAGTGGCGGTGTGCGCTTCCCGTGTCGTTTTGTTTTTGTGTGTTTTTTTTTTTTTTTTGCACTGGGCCCCGGGGGGTGGGTGGGTGGGTGGGTGGGTGGGTGCGTGCGTGTGTGTCGATTGCCGGCTGGCGAAAGGTGCGCCATCGGCGGGGTGGGTCGCCGGCACAAGTAGAGGCGGCGGCGGCGGCGTTGTTGCTGTTGTTGTGTGGTGTTTGTTTTGTTCGGCTGTGTTGCGGTGCGTGTGAATGGTGGTGCAAAAGCGCTGGCGTCGGGGCTGCGACCTGCGACGGCGGCGAGCCGCGGGCGCGCATGATAGTGATGTTGTGAACAGCGGCTGTGTACGGTAGTGGTGTTGTTGTAGCACGACGTGCATCCGGGCCGGCGCGGAAAGCGCAGTTGCGGGCGGTTGCCCTTCGGTGCCAGCCATGTCGCGTGAGCGGCGGGTTGCTCTGGTGTGGACACGTGGTGCTCTGGGTTGTTGTGTGGTGCCCTTTGGCCGGTGGGGGTGGTTCGCGTGTGTCTCGTTCGCGCTCGGTATCTGGTCGTGGTCGTGCTGCTCCCCCGTCTGTCGGCGGTTTTCGACGTCGTCTGTACGTTTTTGTTCGTTTGCGGCGTGCCTGCCGACGTCGTCCCGTCGCGACCTTTCAACCGAAAGTGTGGCGCCCGAAGGTGAACGAACGCAACCCTGACCTCGGCGCTTTACGCTGAGCCGAGCGAACCGAACCTAACCCTGTGGTGTGGCGAGGTGAGCTCAGCTGTGAGCCCCTAACGTCTACGTAAGGTAAGCTGTCCGGCTCACGCCTCACGGTTTTGAACGCTTTTGTAACCTACGTTTGACGCTTCTTAGCCTAGCACTGACCCCTTAACCTAACGTGTAACCTAACCTAACCTAACCTAACCTAACCTAACCTCTGACGCCTGACGTGTTTGAATGCTTAACCTAAGTTTGACGCTTAACCTAACCCAAGTCCCCTTAACCTAACCCACGTCCACCTAACCTAACGTAACCCAACCTAGACGTGTAAACGTAATGTGTAACGCGTAACGTGTAAGGTCGGCTGTCGTGTGTGCTGACGGCAGATTGGGTTGGTCTGTAGATTCGGATTGCGGTTTGCCTCGGTCGAGGGGTTGGGTCGGAAGCGGCGAGGGGCGGCGGCGCCTGTTGCGCAGGCGGCGTCCGTTTGCGGCGGGCAATTGTTGAGAAACGGCTGTGAATGTTGGCGGGCGAGAGGAGGAGGACGGCGCGCGATGTGGCCCGACGGCTGCGGGCCGATCGGGAAACGGCGGGAGGGCGACGGAAGGCGATGGGGCGGCGGAGGCGCGTTTGCACGGCCGTCATCGCCGCACGCCTCGGCTTGTGTGGCTGTGGCGCCGGCCGCGCTGGCCGGGCTGCCGCGGCGACGGTGTGGGAGTTTTGCCGAAGGTTTGGCCATTGTGGCGGGTCGTCGGCTGGGGCTGTGGGGGCGGCATTTGGGCGGGGGCGGCGATTCTCGGCGGGCCGACCCAGGCTGTAGCGCGCGGTAGCTGCAGTTTGGCCGTGGTTTGCGGCGCTGCCGTGGCGACTGGTTGGCGACTGTGGTGTGGCTGTGTGTAGCCCCATCCTCGGTGGTTTGAAAGGCGCGGGCGGTTGTGGCGCAGGTTTGGGGCTGCTCCGCACAGGCTGTCGGACGTTGGGCGGTAGCAAGCGCGGGAGGCGCGGCGCGGCGGCGCGCAGAGTGGCGGCCGCTCTCTCGGCCGTCCGCGCCCGCCCGCGACACTGGCTGGGCCTTGTGATTCTCTGCTCTGCTGCTGTGCTGTGCTGTGCTGTGCTTGCGTGCCTGCCGTCCGTCCCGCTCGCTCTCGCTCTCGCTGTGTGTTACGCGCGTCGTCGAAATGGCAGATCAGGCGGCTACGAACGAGACTGCTGCGGCACCCGCCGCCACCGGCACTCGGCACCCGCCGCCACCGGCACTACGAAGAAGGCCAAGTCTGCGTCGTCTGCGAAGAAGCCGCGCGCCAAGCCTGCGCACCCGCGCACCTCTGAGATGGTGACGGCCGCCATCAAGAGTCTGAAGGAGCGCGGCGGGTCGTCGCTGCAGGCGATCAAGAAGTACATAGCCGCGCACTACAAGCTGGACGCGGAGAAGCTGGCGCCGTTTATCAAGAAGTACCTCAAGTCGGCCGTCGTGGCGGGCGAGCTGGTGCAGACGAAGGGGAAGGGCGCGTCCGGCTCGTTCAAGCTTGCCGGCGCCGGCGGCGGGGGGGCGGCCGAGGGCGGCAAGGCCCGTGCTGGCGGTGCCAAGAAGAAGCGCGCCGCTCCGGCCAGCAAGGAGAAGAAGGGCGCCCGTGCGGCCGGCGCAAAGAAGGCTGGTGGCGTGAAGGCGGCGACCGGTCGGAAGGCGGGCGCCGCCAAGAAGGCGTCTGCGGCGTCGGCCGCTCCCGCGGGTGCGAAGAAGGCGGCTGCGGCCAAGCCGGCCAAGGCCAAGTCGCCGTCGAAGGCGAAGAAGGCCGCCAAGGTTCCGACGAAGAAGCCGAAGGCGCCGCGCCCGAAGAAGGCGACGACGCCGTCTAAGGCGAAGGCTTCGCCCAAGAAGAAGAAGTAGAGTAGAGTAGAGTAGAGGAGAAAGAGATGGGAGAAAGGAAGGGTTTGGCGCTTGACTCCGTCGTCCCCACCCCCCGTCGTCGTCTAGTGGCGCGCAAGAGACGCGCGGCCCAAAACGGCCCTTCTCAGGGCCATCAAAGCACGTCGGGGAAGGTTTTGATTGTCGTGTTGCGTTTGGTGTGGGTGTCTTTGTGTATGCCCGTGGGGGATGCTGTTTGCGTGCCGTGGTGGATGGATTGCGGGGGTCGGTGGCGGGTGTGGGCGGCGGTAGCGGTAAGCGGTGTTGTTGTTGTTGTCGTCGTGGTTGATTGTCGCCGTGTTTGTGGCGGCGGCCGACGGTTGGTTTTCTGTCACGTTGTTTTGTTTGAATACGTTGGTTGGCTTGCCTGCGTTCGTTCTTCTCGGATGTCTGTCTTGTCGAGTCGTGTCTGGTCTTTGTTTTGTTCCTTTGTGTGTGTGTGTGTGTGTGTTATGTTTTGCAACGGGGGGCACGTTGAGATGTGGAAGGAGTCGGCGGGGATTTCGGTGGCGTTGGAGAGCGAGCGAGCGAGCGAGCGCGCCTGCCTGGCCGTTGGCCGTCGGAGTGGAGTGCGGGTTGTTTTTGTTTTCGAAACGAAAGCGGCGGCCGGCCAGCCACCCGTGCGGTGTGACGTCGGCCGTTGGGTATTGTGCGCTTTGAGCGCCGGGGAGGGATGATGTGTGATTGTTGCGCGCTGCTAGCAGGCAGGCAGAGTGAGCGGGTGTGGCGGGCGGACGGGAAGTGGTGGTTGTTGTTTTTGGGTTGCGGGGCGAGAGGCAGGCGACCGACAAAGTTTGCTCGCGACGGAGAGATGTTAGTGGCCCTGAAAAGGGCCGTTTTTGTTTGTGCGGTGCGGTGCCGCGGCGCGGTTTAGGCGCGCTCGCCGCGGATGCGGCGCGCGAGCTGGATGTCCTTGGGCATGATGGTGACGCGCTTGGCGTGGATTGCGCACAGGTTGGTGTCTTCGAAGAGGCCGACGAGGTAGGCCTCGCTGGCCTCCTGCAGGGCCATGACTGCGGAGCTCTGGAAGCGCAGGTCGGTCTTGAAGTCCTGGGCGATCTCGCGCACTAGGCGCTGGAATGGCAGCTTGCGGATGAGCAGCTCTGTGCTCTTCTGGTAGCGCCTGATTTCTCGCAGGGCGACGGTGCCCGGCCTGTAGCGGTGGGGCTTCTTGACGCCTCCGGTGGCGGGCGCGCTCTTCCTCGCCGCCTTGGTGGCGAGCTGTTTGCGCGGCGCCTTTCCGCCGGTGGACTTGCGGGCCGTTTGCTTTGTGCGGGCCATAGCGGTAGCGGAGCGGCGTGCGTGGAGGTTAGGTGCGGCGCGGCGTCCGGTGCTGCCTTGACAACGGGCCCGCGCGCCTCCGTGCTGCGCTTATATGCCCTCGGTTGCGCGTGGTGGGGGGAGGGCGGGCCAGAGTCTATATAGGGGGGCGGCGGGCGCGCTGGGCGCAGACCGTAGCCGACTCGCCAGCCGCTGCAGCTGCTGTTTGTGCACGTTGTTGCTTTGCCCGAGGAAGGAAGGATGACAGGCCGCGGCAAGGGAGGAAAGGGGCTCGGCAAGGGTGGCGCCAAGCGGCACCGCAAGGTGTTGCGCGACAACATCCAGGGCATCACGAAGCCCGCCATCCGCCGCCTGGCTCGCAGGGGCGGCGTGAAGCGCATCTCTGGTCTGATCTACGAGGAGACCCGCGGGGTGCTGAAGGTGTTCCTGGAGAACGTGATCCGCGACGCGGTGACGTACACTGAGCACGCCAAGCGCAAGACTGTGACGGCCATGGACGTGGTGTACGCCCTGAAGAGGCAGGGGCGCACCCTGTACGGTTTCGGCGGTTAGGCTGCGTCGCAGCGGGCGCTGGCCTTCCCGCGGCCGTGCTTGTGGGTGGGAGAGACTAGAAAACGGCCCTTTTCAGGGCCACCACACTGTTCGGAAGTTGAAAAGTGCGAAAGAGTCTGTGTTGTTTGTTTGTTTCTTTCTTTCCGTTTGAGCGACGTGATGTGACTGGGAGGGGAGAAGGAAAGGAAACGTGTCATGTGGCTGGCTGTGTGTGGAGCTGCTTCGTTTGTGTTTGTTATTGTGTGTCGTTGTATCGATCGCGACGGAGATGGCGGGCTGTGTGTTGTTGTGCGAGAGGCGGTGATTATTTGCTTGCGTGGTTTGGCCCTGTGTGTTTGCGGCGGCGTTGGGGTTTCCGAGGCAAGGCGTGTGGGCATAGGCGGCCGGATCAGCTGTTTCGTTCGTGTCGACGGCCGTTGCGCGCGGGAGTGGAGGGCGGTGTGTCGACACGCCTCCCTGTAACAATGGTCGTCATTATTGCTGCCGTTGTCGTTTGGAAGGCGACTGCGACCGTGCAAAAATGAATGTGTGTGTGTGTGTGTGTTGGGCCACACGGGCTGTGTGGACGACAAGATGGCGGACGTGCGCCGGCGGCGGCTGTGCAAAGTTAAAACAAAACAAGGTGCGGCGAGGACGACTGAAATTTTGCTTTGGACGTAGGTTTGTGTGGTGGCCCTGAAAAGGGCCGATTGTTGTGGGCCGAGCCGAGCCGGCAAAGCGCGTTGCGATTGCCTGGCCTCCTTTAGGCCTTCTTCTCGGTCTTCTTTGGCAGCAGGACGGCCTGGATGTTGGGCAGGACACCACCCTGTGCGATGGTGACGCCCGACAGGAGCTTGTTGAGCTCCTCGTCGTTGCGGATGGCAAGCTGCAGGTGGCGCGGGATGATGCGCGTCTTCTTGTTGTCGCGGGCCGCGTTTCCGGCCAGCTCGAGCACCTCAGCCGCGAGGTACTCCATGACGGCGGCGAGGTAGACGGGCGCCCCGGCGCCGACGCGCTCTGCGTAGTTTCCCTTGCGCAGGAGGCGGTGGATTCTGCCGACCGGGAACTGGAGCCCAGCCCTGCTTGAGCGGGACTTTGACTTGCCCTTGACTTTGCCTCCCTTTCCGCGTCCGGACATGGCGATGGGCTAGCGACGGTGCACACGAAACGGAAACGAAAAACGACCGGTGCGAGCGGCAGCGAGTCGAGCAGCGGAGTGCGTGCCGGCGCAGCCGGGGTGGGGGTGCTTTATGGGCTCGGGTGCGGCGGCCGGTTGCGCGCGCGCCCCATTGGTCGGCGGCCGCAACAGGGCGAGCTGGTAAAGGTGCGGCGGCGGCTGGCGGAAAGAGCCGGGTGGGAACATAGCGCTCTACGCTGATGACACAGCGCTATACCACAGCGGGCGTAACATAAATCGTATAACGTGTAGCCTCCAGCGGCACCTCAACAAAGTCGACCACTGGTGTAACTTGTGGAAGGTAAAAGTAAATCCGGACAAGTGCCAAGCCATAATTTTCACACACAAAATAACAAGACCCATCAGAAATCTCAACCACAATGGACAACAACTCCCATGGAGAAAAGTTATAAAATACCTGGGACTGAACATAGACAAAAATCTCACGTTCAAACAGCATATAACAGAGGCCAAAAACAAAGGTTCCGCCCGGCTCTACCAACTGTATCCCCTTCTTAAGGGCAGGGGCTTATCAACAGAGGCGAAGCTCCGAATATGGAAAACAATAATTTTGCCAGTTATTCTTTATGGATCGGAGGTGTGGAGCATGGCGGCAAACACACACCTGGCCTCACTAGAAGTGATACAAAATAAGACGTTTAGAATAATCACAGATGCCCCCTGGTTCTCCAGTAACGAGGAAATTAGAGGTATGCTAGGTCAACCAACATTTAACCATCTCATAAAAATCAAGTCAACGAAATTCTATGAAACATCTCATTCTTCACCTTTCCCCCTCATTAGATCCCTGGGACCAGATATTCTCCCTACACACAGAACTCCCATCACTACCATTCACCGTCAGTTCAGATGACGAGCTACACTGACTTTCATCCACTCATATCATAACCATCATTAATCAAACACAGTTCATATACCCGGGGAACACCCCCAAAACAAATACAGACAAAAAGCCAATCTTAACCTAAAGGTACCATCTCGAAAGTCAGGGCATCAATAGGATGCCGGTACTTCAATTAACAAAGGGGGAGAATACCCCAAACATATCAGGTCGGCGGGTGCCACTGTGTGGGGAGACGCTGACTAGAGCGGAGCGCTTGCTACTGGTGTTGCTGCTGCCGTACGTTCGTTCGTTCGAGATGCCGCCCAAGACTAGCGGGAAGGCCGCCAAGAAGGCTGGCAAGGCGCAGAAGAACATTTCGAAGGGCGACAAGAAGAAGAAGCGCAAGAGGAAGGAGAGCTATGCCATCTACATCTACAAGGTGCTGAAGCAGGTGCACCCTGACACGGGCATCTCGTCGAAGGCGATGAGCATCATGAACAGCTTCGTGAACGACATTTTCGAGCGCATTGCGGCCGAGGCTTCTCGCCTGGCGCACTACAACAAGCGCTCGACCATCACGTCCCGCGAGATCCAGACCGCTGTGCGGCTGTTGCTGCCTGGCGAGCTGGCCAAGCACGCCGTGAGCGAGGGCACGAAGGCGGTGACCAAGTACACGAGCTCCAAGTAAGGAGGTGGCTCTGGAATGGAAGGAAGGAAGGAAGGAAGGAGAAGGCTCCTCCGTTGCGAGAGCGGCAAAACGGCCCTTTTCAGGGCCACCAACTTGCCTTTTGCGGGAAGGGCGGAATTGTTGTTGTTGTTGTTGTTGTTTGTGTGGACGGCTGTGATGTATGTGTGCATTTTGATTGTGGGTGGGGGGGGCGCGTCAAAGCGTGTTGCGGGGGACGGCCACGAGGTTGGTCGCCGTGGCGTGGAATGGTGGCACGCCTCGTTGGAGTGGTTTTGACCCATTGGTGTTGGTGTGTGTGTGTGTGTGTGTGTGTGTGTGTGTGTGTTAACCTGTCTGCGAGGGGGGACAGTGCGATCGGCGACTTTTGTGTCACCGTAACGACGGCCGTTTGCGGGTTTGTTTTTTGCACATCATACATGGCGAGGGTGAAATGTGAAATGTTTTTGTTTGGTTTTTTTTTTTGCCGCCCACTATTCCCTTTGCTGTACGCCGAGTTTGACAATGGTGCGACGTAACTGCAGCGTGGAGGTGTGTGAGTGACGTTGAAATTGAACGTGCCATTAAGACGCATTGTTGTTGTATTGTACTGTACGTGTACGGCGACACGCACGATGATGTACCATTCGACTCTGATTTTTGATAGCCGTGTCTGACTGATTGCGTACGACGCACGCACACCGATGTCGTCATTCAAGATGCACGCGTGTCCAGTGCAGTACAGTAAGCGCGACGCTAGACGGCGGCGGCGGCGGCGGCGGCGGCGGCGGTCGTCGTCGTTTGTTTGGCGAATGTCTGTACACGTGTTTGTCTGTGTCCATCCGGTATGTATTTGTTTGTTTGAAAGTGTTTTGTGTGTCGGTGACGTGGTCCGATCCGTCGCCCCCTGAGTAACTGTCGATCGGCGCGATAGACCGGCGTCACGCAACTGAACCGAAGTCTTGGGCACACCCGTCATACTGTTGTACACCGTCGCGCTGAGAACGGTAACGAAAGGTTGACTTTGATCGGTCGAATGTCTGGGCAGAACGTGAGGAATGAGGCAAGAGTGCAAGGAGGGGGGGCAAAAGAGAGAGGAAGGGAAAAAGGGGAGAAGCGCATTCGTAGAGCAACGGAACGTTCCCGTGTCGGAGGCGTATTGGAGCCGCACTGAAATGCGTTTAACGGCGGCGCGGCTGCAAGTGTCTGCCGTGGTGAACGTTACCTTTGACGGCTGCATTGGGCTTTGCTTTTGCTTTCGCTTTCGCTTTCCCGGATGTACGTAACGTTTGTTGATATGGTTCTGAGGAAGAGTGTATGACAGTGCCGTGCCGTCCATGTTCGTGTGCCCTCCCATTGTGTGTATGCTATTGTCTGTGTACTTGAATGATGTATGTAGGTGTTAGTGGACATGTTTTACCAGTGGGGGGAAATGGATCGCCGATAGTTGGCGTCACTCTGTCACGGTCGAGATGACGCACCCTCCGTACAGAAAGGTGTCGAGAAAGTGTGTGTGTGTGTGTGTGTGTGTGTGTGCGTCCGTGAATTGGCAGTGTTTGGAGGTGGGCGTGCCCTGCATGTGGCCCGGAAGGCTGTTCGTTTGGCGGTAGTGTTGTGTGGACAGGGGAGGGGCATGCGTAACGCTGCTGGCATGGCATTTCGGGAGATGGGAGGGGGCAAACGAGGAGCGGCGGCCAAAGACGGGACGGGGAGGGGCGCGGTGTGGGTGGCTTGCGCCTGTGCTCGGCGTTGTGGTTTGTGCAAAAGAGGAGGAGAAAAACAATGAGTTGCCAGGGAGGGGAGCGGTGTTGTGTTGTGGTTGTCGTGGTGTAGCCGCAGACGCGGCTGTCAGTGAACGTGGCGAGACGGACGGATGCGCGGAGGGGCGGGGGCGGCGCATTTCGCCGGTGCCGTGCCGTGCCATGCCTGAAAGCCGCGTGGTCGCTGTGTTGTTGTTGGCGTGGGGGCGAGGAGAGTACCGTACGGGTGTGCTTGTGCGCCGGAAATGGCACACTGCGCCTGCCCGTCTTGGAGGCTGATGGCTGTGGTGTGGAAATGGGGCGCGGTGATGTTGAAGCAGTTGAAGAACAGAAAAGAAACCAAGAAAACGGAAGGCGTGATGCGGCGGTGGTGGTTGAGAGCGGGAAAAACAAAACAAAACAAAAAAAGAACAACAAAAAAAAGAAGGAAAAACAACAAGAAACAAAAAAGAAAACAAAAAGTCTATCAATACTAAAATGTAAATGGAAATGGAAATGGACCCAGGTACATAACCTCCCTGCACAAATAGCAGAGAGTCCGATGATAATAAAAATGTGCCAGAATGTTAACGTCCCTACAAAACAAACCCAACGATAATATTAATGAAAGAATGAACCGTATGTAACATTGCAACAGACATAATGAAACCTGATAAATTGTATAAGGGCAGCAGCGTTGACCTTTGGCCCTGTATTCAGAATAAAAAGAGCCAAAGATCGTTACCCCAATGAAAAGAAGACACTGAAACACGTATGTAACGTAGCAGCGATGGCGAGACATTGTAGCATCTGTGACCAGAGAGTTTGCGCTGGACTGCGCGAGTGTTGCGAGCGGTTCTCAGTCAGTCAGTCAGTCAGTCAGTCAGTCGTTGCGAGTCTGTACTCTGTCAGTAGTCGTCATGCAGAGCGGTCGGTCAGTAGTAGCAGCCGAGTGCGGTTGTGTGATGTAGGCGGCCGGCAACACTGGTCAAGATGGTGAATAAGGTATACTGTTAATTAATATAATCATTAGATAATGAAAAGGTTTATTTATTGTAATTATTCTCCAACAAGTTCCCCAATAATAATTTTTATTTCAAAAGCATTTTTCAAACATTTAATTTTTTATTGAACTAAAGAGTTCGTTGCACTTCACATTTCATTCCACTTCTTTGAAGAAAAATTTCACTAAAATCACAAAAAAAAAGGAGAATATTATTATTTGCAATGCAGTTCCTCCAGGCGCTGCGCAACAACAAGAGCAGAAATGTGACATCCATTTATTCTGAGGTAAGACTGTAATTCTGATTGTTTTGCACAGGGCCAAAGACCGATATTTCGGTTTAATTGAAGTTTCTTGTCACTGAACGGACTTTAAATGTTGTGAAGAATTTATATTTGAGTCGGATTGCGAATTTCACATTTTTGTTGCCATTTTCAATACCTCTCATTGTGGGCGAGGTTACAATTAGCGCAATGTCCATTAGCATCCGTAAATAACATTGTCCATTATTTTAAATTTTGCGGGGAGGTTACAACACACAGACACCAAAAAAAAAAAAAAAAAAAAAAAAAAAGAAACAAAAAAATTGCATTTGTATCCGCTCCTCAATTGTAGATACCCCTTACACAGCTGTGTGCAATGAATGAGTGCTGGCTGGTAATTAATTGCACTCCTTGGAGGGAAATGCCATAGGAAGTAGTCTTTAAAAAGTGAATGTTTTTCGTTAAAAGACAAAAGTTACTTTAGAAAAAAGTAATAGTGGGGCTTTTGTTGTTGAAGAACATACGTTATCAGATTTGCGCAATGCAGCTTCACACTACCTTTTGATTATAACACAATATACTATATACATCGTCCCGAACCGTGACCAGAGTCGCGAGACGAGCAGAGCACGCCGCCGACGCCCGCTCAGTACAACCGTCCACCCGCTACTACTGTCGACCGACTACTACCTCTCCCGACTCGCGCTACAATATATATAACAACTGTTCCTGGCGACCCGGTGCGTGCCACTACTGTCGTCTGGCGCGGTCCAAGCGCCGACCAGCAACGATAAATAACTCTCTGGTCAGACGGAGATGCTGTCATGCCTCGCCATCGCTCTGGTAATGAATACATACGTGTTGCAGCGTGCGTACCACCGGAACACGCAGTGGCGGAGCCAAAGACTGTGTTGTCGAGGTCGAGTGCGAGCGGGAAGAGAGGCAGCGTCGGCACGGAGATGCAAGCGAGCGCGAGACGCACGGGGGCTGCGGCGTGGCGCGTTTGCGGTCGGCGCCTTTGGTGGCAACGGCCGGGACAAGCAGCGGTGTATGGTGTGGTGCGGGGCGGACAGGGGCGGCGGTGGACGGGGCGGAGGCGGCGCGACGACGGCATGGGGGCGAAAACGGGACGGGGGACGGCGGATGTTGAGAGGCGTCACGCGCGGACAGGACACAGACACAGAGACACACAGATTGGAAAGGGAGGGTGCGCGGTTAGTAGTTGGGAATGTGCGTACCGTGCGGGATGGGAGTGGGCGAGGAACACGGTCGTGGCCCCTGTTTTGGGTGCGTGTGATGACGTCGGTGTGTTGTGGGAAGGGAAGGTGCTGTGGCGGCGGCGCGTAATGGGCGTAGGCCGAAGAGAGAAAGGGAACGTGGGCAGTGTGTTGGCAAGCGTCGGTTCGACTGCGACGTTGATGGGCAGGGCAGGGCAAGGTTAATGGTGGTAGGAGTAGGCGTGTGGGCGCAAAAAATCTGCCGCTGCAGGCGGTGCCGTAACCGCCATGGGGCGGGAAGGAGAGAGGGCCAAAGAAAGAAAGAAAGAAAGAAAGAAAGAAAGAAAGAAAGAAAGAAAGAAAGAAAGAAGAAAACGAAGGAAAAAAACAAAACAAAAAAAAGGAGGGGCGGGGGCGGGGGCGGGCGAAAGTGGAGAGGCGGTGGTGTGAGAAGGGCGGGGGCGGAAGGAAGGCAGGAAGGACAAGAGGCGAGGCGACGGCTTGCTTTGTGTATCGGTCGGTCTCTGGCTATGCTTCGTTTTCTGCAGCAGGGTCGGTGCGCGGCGTGGCTCGCGGCAGTGGGAACGCCTGGTGGCTGGACGGCCAGCAATGCGGTTGGATGGGCGGCCACAGCACCGCACCTGTGCCCGAGGAGGAGACGCTGGCGGCGGGCCCTGAGGTGAGGCCGGCTCGGCTGGGGCTGTGGATGTGTAGGTGTGCGCCGCTGCTGCAACAACGAGTAAAACGCGAGAAGAAGGGATGGCGGTAGAGAGAGGTAAAAAAAAAAAAAAAGGTCGTGTTGTGTTGATGCGCAGGCAGACGCGTACAGAGAGACGAGCCCGGTCTGCAGCAGGGTGTGGCCGTGCCGAGTGCAGAGCAGCGGCGGCTCGGTTCGGTTCGGCCCGGCCCGGCGGGCCGCGCTGTTGTCGCGAACGTGAGCGCCCCCTGGCGGGTGGCCGGAGGCGGCGCGGCGTGTTGGACGTGTGGCTGGTGGCAGTGCACAATTTGCGAGTGGCTGGCGGTGTGGTGTGGCGGTTGGCGCGTCGGGCGGCGGAGAGGTATGTGTTGCGGGCGCCCTTTGCTGCGCTGCGTCGTTGCGTGTGCCGTACAGGGCGGGCGCTTGTCGACTGTGTGGGCGGTGTGGCGAATTGGCGTGAAACGGCTGCCGAGAGGTGTGTGGTAGCGAGAGCCGGTCGTTGTCAGTGCGAAGGGGAATGTGCGTGCGTTTGGCGGTTTCGGTGTGCTTTTTGCGGCGTGAGAGTGGGAATTAGTGGGGCCGGCTGTTGTGTTGGTTCCTTGTGTCTTGTGTCGCGTAGCTTGATGGCAACGTGGAAGGACGCCGGTTTCGTTTCGAGCCTTGCGTGTGGTTGTCGACGTTGACTGGTTGGCGTGTGCCGATGCACGTGCATGTGTGGGTCGCGAGTGCGTTTTTGGCTGGGTGTGTGTGTGTGTGTTTTGGGGGGGAAGGGGGAGGCGGTGGTGAAAGTGCAGTCGTTGCCACGGGCGTCGTCGGGTGGGGCTGGGGCTGTGCGTCGTGGCGGAAAGGTGGTAGGTTGCGGGAAGCGAGCCCGTCGTTGACGGTGTCGCGTGAGTTGTGAATCGAGTGGGGCGCGGGGCGCGGGACAGGAGCAGCGTGCCGCTGCGTCGTGGTCGTCAGCAGAGGCTGTGCGTGTGCTTGTCCTTTTTGTGGGCGGTTCGTGCGAGGCGTTTTTGTTTTGTGTTGCCCTAGTTGTTAGTTTATTTTGGTTGTTGTTTGTTATTTTGAGACGACGACTGGTTGGTGGCGTGCGCGCGAAGTGGCGGTGTGCGCTTCCCGTGTCGTTTTGTTTTTGTGTGTTTTTTTTTTTTTTTTGCACTGGGCCCCGGGGGGTGGGTGGGTGGGTGGGTGGGTGGGTGCGTGCGTGTGTGTCGATTGCCGGCTGGCGAAAGGTGCGCCATCGGCGGGGTGGGTCGCCGGCACAAGTAGAGGCGGCGGCGGCGGCGTTGTTGCTGTTGTTGTGTGGTGTTTGTTTTGTTCGGCTGTGTTGCGGTGCGTGTGAATGGTGGTGCAAAAGCGCTGGCGTCGGGGCTGCGACTGCGACGGCGGCGAGCCGCGGGCGCGCATGATAGTGATGTTGTGAACAGCGGCTGTGTACGGTAGTGGTGTTGTTGTAGCACGACGTGCATCCGGGCCGGCGCGGAAAGCGCAGTTGCGGGCGGTTGCCCTTCGGTGCCAGCCATGTCGCGTGAGCGGCGGGTTGCTCTGGTGTGGACACGTGGTGCTCTGGGTTGTTGTGTGGTGCCCTTTGGCCGGTGGG
This sequence comes from Schistocerca piceifrons, assembly GCF_021461385.2. Classification (NCBI taxonomy): domain Eukaryota; kingdom Metazoa; phylum Arthropoda; class Insecta; order Orthoptera; family Acrididae; genus Schistocerca; species Schistocerca piceifrons. Next base: position 60,506 of record NW_025727207.1, on the reverse strand, counting down.
GGTGGTTCGCGTGTGTCTCGTTCGCGCTCGGTATCTGGTCGTGGTCGTGCTGCTCCCCCGTCTGTCGGCGGTTTTCGACGTCGTCTGTACGTTTTTGTTCGTTTGCGGCGTGCCTGCCGACGTCGTCCCGTCGCGACCTTTCAACCGAAAGTGTGGCGCCCGAAGGTGAACGAACGCAACCCTGACCTCGGCGCTTTACGCTGAGCCGAGCGAACCGAACCTAACCCTGTGGTGTGGCGAGGTGAGCTCAGCCTGTGAGCCCCTAACGTCTACGTAAGGTAAGCTGTCCGGCTCACGCCTCACGGTTTGAACGCTTTTGTAACCTACGTTTGACGCTTCTTAGCCTAGCACTGACCCCTTAACCTAACGTGTAACCTAACCTAACCTAACCTAACCTAACCTAACCTCTGACGCCTGACGTGTTTGAATGCTTAACCTAAGTTTGACGCTTAACCTAACCCAAGTCCCCTTAACCTAACCCACGTCCACCTAACCTAACGTAACCCAACCTAGACGTGTAAACGTAATGTGTAACGCGTAACGTGTAAGGTCGGCTGTCGTGTGTGCTGACGGCAGATTGGGTTGGTCTGTAGATTCGGATTGCGGTTTGCCTCGGTCGAGGGGTTGGGTCGGAAGCGGCGAGGGGCGGCGGCGCCTGTTGCGCAGGCGGCGTCCGTTTGCGGCGGGCAATTGTTGAGAAACGGCTGTGAATGTTGGCGGGCGAGAGGAGGAGGACGGCGCGCGATGTGGCCCGACGGCTGCGGGCCGATCGGGAAACGGCGGGAGGGCGACGGAAGGCGATGGGGCGGCGGAGGCGCGTTTGCACGGCCGTCATCGCCGCACGCCTCGGCTTGTGTGGCTGTGGCGCCGGCCGCGCTGGCCGGGCTGCCGCGGCGACGGTGTGGGAGTTTTGCCGAAGGTTTGGCCATTGTGGCGGGTCGTCGGCTGGGGCTGTGGGGGCGGCATTTGGGCGGGGGCGGCGATTCTCGGCGGGCCGACCCAGGCTGTAGCGCGCGGTAGCTGCAGTTTGGCCGTGGTTTGCGGCGCTGCCGTGGCGACTGGTTGGCGACTGTGGTGTGGCTGTGTGTAGCCCCATCCTCGGTGGTTTGAAAGGCGCGGGCGGTTGTGGCGCAGGTTTGGGGCTGCTCCGCACAGGCTGTCGGACGTTGGGCGGTAGCAAGCGCGGGAGGCGCGGCGCGGCGGCGCGCAGAGTGGCGGCCGCTCTCTCGGCCGTCCGCGCCCGCCCGCGACACTGGCTGGGCCTTGTGATTCTCTGCTCTGCTGCTGTGCTGTGCTGTGCTGTGCTTGCGTGCCTGCCGTCCGTCCCGCTCGCTCTCGCTCTCGCTGTGTGTTACGCGCGTCGTCGAAATGGCAGATCAGGCGGCTACGAACGAGACTGCTGCGGCACCCGCCGCCACCGGCACTACGAAGAAGGCCAAGTCTGCGTCGTCTGCGAAGAAGCCGCGCGCCAAGCCTGCGCACCCGCGCACCTCTGAGATGGTGACGGCCGCCATCAAGAGTCTGAAGGAGCGCGGCGGGTCGTCGCTGCAGGCGATCAAGAAGTACATAGCCGCGCACTACAAGCTGGACGCGGAGAAGCTGGCGCCGTTTATCAAGAAGTACCTCAAGTCGGCCGTCGTGGCGGGCGAGCTGGTGCAGACGAAGGGGAAGGGCGCGTCCGGCTCGTTCAAGCTTGCCGGCGCCGGCGGCGGGGGGGCGGCCGAGGGCGGCAAGGCCCGTGCTGGCGGTGCCAAGAAGAAGCGCGCCGCTCCGGCCAGCAAGGAGAAGAAGGGCGCCCGTGCGGCCGGCGCAAAGAAGGCTGGTGGCGTGAAGGCGGCGACCGGTCGGAAGGCGGGCGCCGCCAAGAAGGCGTCTGCGGCGTCGGCCGCTCCCGCGGGTGCGAAGAAGGCGGCTGCGGCCAAGCCGGCCAAGGCCAAGTCGCCGTCGAAGGCGAAGAAGGCCGCCAAGGTTCCGACGAAGAAGCCGAAGGCGCCGCGCCCGAAGAAGGCGACGACGCCGTCTAAGGCGAAGGCTTCGCCCAAGAAGAAGAAGTAGAGTAGAGTAGAGTAGAGGAGAAAGAGATGGGAGAAAGGAAGGGTTTGGCGCTTGACTCCGTCGTCCCCACCCCCCGTCGTCGTCTAGTGGCGCGCAAGAGACGCGCGGCCCAAAACGGCCCTTCTCAGGGCCATCAAAGCACGTCGGGGAAGGTTTTGATTGTCGTGTTGCGTTTGGTGTGGGTGTCTTTGTGTATGCCCGTGGGGGATGCTGTTTGCGTGCCGTGGTGGATGGATTGCGGGGGTCGGTGGCGGGTGTGGGCGGCGGTAGCGGTAAGCGGTGTTGTTGTTGTTGTCGTCGTGGTTGATTGTCGCCGTGTTTGTGGCGGCGGCCGACGGTTGGTTTTCTGTCACGTTGTTTTGTTTGAATACGTTGGTTGGCTTGCCTGCGTTCGTTCTTCTCGGATGTCTGTCTTGTCGAGTCGTGTCTGGTCTTTGTTTTGTTCCTTTGTGTGTGTGTGTGTGTGTTATGTTTTGCAACGGGGGGCACGTTGAGATGTGGAAGGAGTCGGCGGGGATTTCGGTGGCGTTGGAGAGCGAGCGAGCGAGCGAGCGCGCCTGCCTGGCCGTTGGCCGTCGGAGTGGAGTGCGGGTTGTTTTTGTTTTCGAAACGAAAGCGGCGGCCGGCCAGCCACCCGTGCGGTGTGACGTCGGCCGTTGGGTATTGTGCGCTTTGAGCGCCGGGGAGGGATGATGTGTGATTGTTGCGCGCTGCTAGCAGGCAGGCAGAGTGAGCGGGTGTGGCGGGCGGACGGGAAGTGGTGGTTGTTGTTTTTGGGTTGCGGGGCGAGAGGCAGGCGACCGACAAAGTTTGCTCGCGACGGAGAGATGTTAGTGGCCCTGAAAAGGGCCGTTTTTGTTTGTGCGGTGCGGTGCCGCGGCGCGGTTTAGGCGCGCTCGCCGCGGATGCGGCGCGCGAGCTGGATGTCCTTGGGCATGATGGTGACGCGCTTGGCGTGGATTGCGCACAGGTTGGTGTCTTCGAAGAGGCCGACGAGGTAGGCCTCGCTGGCCTCCTGCAGGGCCATGACTGCGGAGCTCTGGAAGCGCAGGTCGGTCTTGAAGTCCTGGGCGATCTCGCGCACTAGGCGCTGGAATGGCAGCTTGCGGATGAGCAGCTCTGTGCTCTTCTGGTAGCGCCTGATTTCTCGCAGGGCGACGGTGCCCGGCCTGTAGCGGTGGGGCTTCTTGACGCCTCCGGTGGCGGGCGCGCTCTTCCTCGCCGCCTTGGTGGCGAGCTGTTTGCGCGGCGCCTTTCCGCCGGTGGACTTGCGGGCCGTTTGCTTTGTGCGGGCCATAGCGGTAGCGGAGCGGCGTGCGTGGAGGTTAGGTGCGGCGCGGCGTCCGGTGCTGCCTTGACAACGGGCCCGCGCGCCTCCGTGCTGCGCTTATATGCCCTCGGTTGCGCGTGGTGGGGGGAGGGCGGGCCAGAGTCTATATAGGGGGGCGGCGGGCGCGCTGGGCGCAGACCGTAGCCGACTCGCCAGCCGCTGCAGCTGCTGTTTGTGCACGTTGTTGCTTTGCCCGAGGAAGGAAGGATGACAGGCCGCGGCAAGGGAGGAAAGGGGCTCGGCAAGGGTGGCGCCAAGCGGCACCGCAAGGTGTTGCGCGACAACATCCAGGGCATCACGAAGCCCGCCATCCGCCGCCTGGCTCGCAGGGGCGGCGTGAAGCGCATCTCTGGTCTGATCTACGAGGAGACCCGCGGGGTGCTGAAGGTGTTCCTGGAGAACGTGATCCGCGACGCGGTGACGTACACTGAGCACGCCAAGCGCAAGACTGTGACGGCCATGGACGTGGTGTACGCCCTGAAGAGGCAGGGGCGCACCCTGTACGGTTTCGGCGGTTAGGCTGCGTCGCAGCGGGCGCTGGCCTTCCCGCGGCCGTGCTTGTGGGTGGGAGAGACTAGAAAACGGCCCTTTTCAGGGCCACCACACTGTTCGGAAGTTGAAAAGTGCGAAAGAGTCTGTGTTGTTTGTTTGTTTCTTTCTTTCCGTTTGAGCGACGTGATGTGACTGGGAGGGGAGAAGGAAAGGAAACGTGTCATGTGGCTGGCTGTGTGTGGAGCTGCTTCGTTTGTGTTTGTTATTGTGTGTCGTTGTATCGATCGCGACGGAGATGGCGGGCTGTGTGTTGTTGTGCGAGAGGCGGTGATTATTTGCTTGCGTGGTTTGGCCCTGTGTGTTTGCGGCGGCGTTGGGGTTTCCGAGGCAAGGCGTGTGGGCATAGGCGGCCGGATCAGCTGTTTCGTTCGTGTCGACGGCCGTTGCGCGCGGGAGTGGAGGGCGGTGTGTCGACACGCCTCCCTGTAACAATGGTCGTCATTATTGCTGCCGTTGTCGTTTGGAAGGCGACTGCGACCGTGCAAAAATGAATGTGTGTGTGTGTGTGTGTTGGGCCACACGGGCTGTGTGGACGACAAGATGGCGGACGTGCGCCGGCGGCGGCTGTGCAAAGTTAAAACAAAACAAGGTGCGGCGAGGACGACTGAAATTTTGCTTTGGACGTAGGTTTGTGTGGTGGCCCTGAAAAGGGCCGATTGTTGTGGGCCGAGCCGAGCCGGCAAAGCGCGTTGCGATTGCCTGGCCTCCTTTAGGCCTTCTTCTCGGTCTTCTTTGGCAGCAGGACGGCCTGGATGTTGGGCAGGACACCACCCTGTGCGATGGTGACGCCCGACAGGAGCTTGTTGAGCTCCTCGTCGTTGCGGATGGCAAGCTGCAGGTGGCGCGGGATGATGCGCGTCTTCTTGTTGTCGCGGGCCGCGTTTCCGGCCAGCTCGAGCACCTCAGCCGCGAGGTACTCCATGACGGCGGCGAGGTAGACGGGCGCCCCGGCGCCGACGCGCTCTGCGTAGTTTCCCTTGCGCAGGAGGCGGTGGATTCTGCCGACCGGGAACTGGAGCCCAGCCCTGCTTGAGCGGGACTTTGACTTGCCCTTGACTTTGCCTCCCTTTCCGCGTCCGGACATGGCGATGGGCTAGCGACGGTGCACACGAAACGGAAACGAAAAACGACCGGTGCGAGCGGCAGCGAGTCGAGCAGCGGAGTGCGTGCCGGCGCAGCCGGGGTGGGGGTGCTTTATGGGCTCGGGTGCGGCGGCCGGTTGCGCGCGCGCCCCATTGGTCGGCGGCCGCAACAGGGCGAGCTGGTAAAGGTGCGGCGGCGGCTGGCGGCGGGTGCCACTGTGTGGGGAGACGCTGACTAGAGCGGAGCGCTTGCTACTGGTGTTGCTGCTGCCGTACGTTCGTTCGTTCGAGATGCCGCCCAAGACTAGCGGGAAGGCCGCCAAGAAGGCTGGCAAGGCGCAGAAGAACATTTCGAAGGGCGACAAGAAGAAGAAGCGCAAGAGGAAGGAGAGCTATGCCATCTACATCTACAAGGTGCTGAAGCAGGTGCACCCTGACACGGGCATCTCGTCGAAGGCGATGAGCATCATGAACAGCTTCGTGAACGACATTTTCGAGCGCATTGCGGCCGAGGCTTCTCGCCTGGCGCACTACAACAAGCGCTCGACCATCACGTCCCGCGAGATCCAGACCGCTGTGCGGCTGTTGCTGCCTGGCGAGCTGGCCAAGCACGCCGTGAGCGAGGGCACGAAGGCGGTGACCAAGTACACGAGCTCCAAGTAAGGAGGTGGCTCTGGAATGGAAGGAAGGAAGGAAGGAAGGAGAAGGCTCCTCCGTTGCGAGAGCGGCAAAACGGCCCTTTTCAGGGCCACCAACTTGCCTTTTGCGGGAAGGGCGGAATTGTTGTTGTTGTTGTTGTTGTTTGTGTGGACGGCTGTGATGTATGTGTGCATTTTGATTGTGGGTGGGGGGGGCGCGTCAAAGCGTGTTGCGGGGGACGGCCACGAGGTTGGTCGCCGTGGCGTGGAATGGTGGCACGCCTCGTTGGAGTGGTTTTGACCCATTGGTGTTGGTGTGTGTGTGTGTGTGTGTGTGTGTGTGTGTGTGTGTGTGTGTGTGTGTTAACCTGTCTGCGAGGGGGGACAGTGCGATCGGCGACTTTTGTGTCACCGTAACGACGGCCGTTTGCGGGTTTGTTTTTTGCACATCATACATGGCGAGGGTGAAATGTGAAATGTTTTTGTTTGGTTTTTTTTTTTGCCGCCCACTATTCCCTTTGCTGTACGCCGAGTTTGACAATGGTGCGACGTAACTGCAGCGTGGAGGTGTGTGAGTGACGTTGAAATTGAACGTGCCATTAAGACGCATTGTTGTTGTATTGTACTGTACGTGTACGGCGACACGCACGATGATGTACCATTCGACTCTGATTTTTGATAGCCGTGTCTGACTGATTGCGTACGACGCACGCACACCGATGTCGTCATTCAAGATGCACGCGTGTCCAGTGCAGTACAGTAAGCGCGACGCTAGACGGCGGCGGCGGCGGCGGCGGCGGCGGCGGTCGTCGTCGTTTGTTTGGCGAATGTCTGTACACGTGTTTGTCTGTGTCCATCCGGTATGTATTTGTTTGTTTGAAAGTGTTTTGTGTGTCGGTGACGTGGTCCGATCCGTCGCCCCCTGAGTAACTGTCGATCGGCGCGATAGACCGGCGTCACGCAACTGAACCGAAGTCTTGGGCACACCCGTCATACTGTTGTACACCGTCGCGCTGAGAACGGTAACGAAAGGTTGACTTTGATCGGTCGAATGTCTGGGCAGAACGTGAGGAATGAGGCAAGAGTGCAAGGAGGGGGGGCAAAAGAGAGAGGAAGGGAAAAAGGGGAGAAGCGCATTCGTAGAGCAACGGAACGTTCCCGTGTCGGAGGCGTATTGGAGCCGCACTGAAATGCGTTTAACGGCGGCGCGGCTGCAAGTGTCTGCCGTGGTGAACGTTACCTTTGACGGCTGCATTGGGCTTTGCTTTTGCTTTCGCTTTCGCTTTCCCGGATGTACGTAACGTTTGTTGATATGGTTCTGAGGAAGAGTGTATGACAGTGCCGTGCCGTCCATGTTCGTGTGCCCTCCCATTGTGTGTATGCTATTGTCTGTGTACTTGAATGATGTATGTAGGTGTTAGTGGACATGTTTTACCAGTGGGGGGAAATGGATCGCCGATAGTTGGCGTCACTCTGTCACGGTCGAGATGACGCACCCTCCGTACAGAAAGGTGTCGAGAAAGTGTGTGTGTGTGTGTGTGTGTGTGTGTGCGTCCGTGAATTGGCAGTGTTTGGAGGTGGGCGTGCCCTGCATGTGGCCCGGAAGGCTGTTCGTTTGGCGGTAGTGTTGTGTGGACAGGGGAGGGGCATGCGTAACGCTGCTGGCATGGCATTTCGGGAGATGGGAGGGGGCAAACGAGGAGCGGCGGCCAAAGACGGGACGGGGAGGGGCGCGGTGTGGGTGGCTTGCGCCTGTGCTCGGCGTTGTGGTTTGTGCAAAAGAGGAGGAGAAAAACAATGAGTTGCCAGGGAGGGGAGCGGTGTTGTGTTGTGGTTGTCGTGGTGTAGCCGCAGACGCGGCTGTCAGTGAACGTGGCGAGACGGACGGATGCGCGGAGGGGCGGGGGCGGCGCATTTCGCCGGTGCCGTGCCGTGCCATGCCTGAAAGCCGCGTGGTCGCTGTGTTGTTGTTGGCGTGGGGGCGAGGAGAGTACCGTACGGGTGTGCTTGTGCGCCGGAAATGGCACACTGCGCCTGCCCGTCTTGGAGGCTGATGGCTGTGGTGTGGAAATGGGGCGCGGTGATGTTGAAGCAGTTGAAGAACAGAAAAGAAACCAAGAAAACGGAAGGCGTGATGCGGCGGTGGTGGTTGAGAGCGGGAAAAACAAAACAAAACAAAAAAAGAACAACAAAAAAAAGAAGGAAAAACAACAAGAAACAAAAAAGAAAACAAAAAGTCTATCAATACTAAAATGTAAATGGAAATGGAAATGGACCCAGGTACATAACCTCCCTGCACAAATAGCAGAGAGTCCGATGATAATAAAAATGTGCCAGAATGTTAACGTCCCTACAAAACAAACCCAACGATAATATTAATGAAAGAATGAACCGTATGTAACATTGCAACAGACATAATGAAACCTGATAAATTGTATAAGGGCAGCAGCGTTGACCTTTGGCCCTGTATTCAGAATAAAAAGAGCCAAAGATCGTTACCCCAATGAAAAGAAGACACTGAAACACGTATGTAACGTAGCAGCGATGGCGAGACATTGTAGCATCTGTGACCAGAGAGTTTGCGCTGGACTGCGCGAGTGTTGCGAGCGGTTCTCAGTCAGTCAGTCAGTCAGTCAGTCAGTCGTTGCGAGTCTGTACTCTGTCAGTAGTCGTCATGCAGAGCGGTCGGTCAGTAGTAGCAGCCGAGTGCGGTTGTGTGATGTAGGCGGCCGGCAACACTGGTCAAGATGGTGAATAAGGTATACTGTTAATTAATATAATCATTAGATAATGAAAAGGTTTATTTATTGTAATTATTCTCCAACAAGTTCCCCAATAATAATTTTTATTTCAAAAGCATTTTTCAAACATTTAATTTTTTATTGAACTAAAGAGTTCGTTGCACTTCACATTTCATTCCACTTCTTTGAAGAAAAATTTCACTAAAATCACAAAAAAAAAGGAGAATATTATTATTTGCAATGCAGTTCCTCCAGGCGCTGCGCAACAACAAGAGCAGAAATGTGACATCCATTTATTCTGAGGTAAGACTGTAATTCTGATTGTTTTGCACAGGGCCAAAGACCGATATTTCGGTTTAATTGAAGTTTCTTGTCACTGAACGGACTTTAAATGTTGTGAAGAATTTATATTTGAGTCGGATTGCGAATTTCACATTTTTGTTGCCATTTTCAATACCTCTCATTGTGGGCGAGGTTACAATTAGCGCAATGTCCATTAGCATCCGTAAATAACATTGTCCATTATTTTAAATTTTGCGGGGAGGTTACAACACACAGACACCAAAAAAAAAAAAAAAAAAAAAAAAAAAGAAACAAAAAAATTGCATTTGTATCCGCTCCTCAATTGTAGATACCCCTTACACAGCTGTGTGCAATGAATGAGTGCTGGCTGGTAATTAATTGCACTCCTTGGAGGGAAATGCCATAGGAAGTAGTCTTTAAAAAGTGAATGTTTTTCGTTAAAAGACAAAAGTTACTTTAGAAAAAAGTAATAGTGGGGCTTTTGTTGTTGAAGAACATACGTTATCAGATTTGCGCAATGCAGCTTCACACTACCTTTTGATTATAACACAATATACTATATACATCGTCCCGAACCGTGACCAGAGTCGCGAGACGAGCAGAGCACGCCGCCGACGCCCGCTCAGTACAACCGTCCACCCGCTACTACTGTCGACCGACTACTACCTCTCCCGACTCGCGCTACAATATATATAACAACTGTTCCTGGCGACCCGGTGCGTGCCACTACTGTCGTCTGGCGCGGTCCAAGCGCCGACCAGCAACGATAAATAACTCTCTGGTCAGACGGAGATGCTGTCATGCCTCGCCATCGCTCTGGTAATGAATACATACGTGTTGCAGCGTGCGTACCACCGGAACACGCAGTGGCGGAGCCAAAGACTGTGTTGTCGAGGTCGAGTGCGAGCGGGAAGAGAGGCAGCGTCGGCACGGAGATGCAAGCGAGCGCGAGACGCACGGGGGCTGCGGCGTGGCGCGTTTGCGGTCGGCGCCTTTGGTGGCAACGGCCGGGACAAGCAGCGGTGTATGGTGTGGTGCGGGGCGGACAGGGGCGGCGGTGGACGGGGCGGAGGCGGCGCGACGACGGCATGGGGGCGAAAACGGGACGGGGGACGGCGGATGTTGAGAGGCGTCACGCGCGGACAGGACACAGACACAGAGACACACAGATTGGAAAGGGAGGGTGCGCGGTTAGTAGTTGGGAATGTGCGTACCGTGCGGGATGGGAGTGGGCGAGGAACACGGTCGTGGCCCCTGTTTTGGGTGCGTGTGATGACGTCGGTGTGTTGTGGGAAGGGAAGGTGCTGTGGCGGCGGCGCGTAATGGGCGTAGGCCGAAGAGAGAAAGGGAACGTGGGCAGTGTGTTGGCAAGCGTCGGTTCGACTGCGACGTTGATGGGCAGGGCAGGGCAAGGTTAATGGTGGTAGGAGTAGGCGTGTGGGCGCAAAAAATCTGCCGCTGCAGGCGGTGCCGTAACCGCCATGGGGCGGGAAGGAGAGAGGGCCAAAGAAAGAAAGAAAGAAAGAAAGAAAGAAAGAAAGAAAGAAAGAAAGAAAGAAAGAAGAAAACGAAGGAAAAAAACAAAACAAAAAAAAGGAGGGGCGGGGGCGGGGGCGGGCGAAAGTGGAGAGGCGGTGGTGTGAGAAGGGCGGGGGCGGAAGGAAGGCAGGAAGGACAAGAGGCGAGGCGACGGCTTGCTTTGTGTATCGGTCGGTCTCTGGCTATGCTTCGTTTTCTGCAGCAGGGTCGGTGCGCGGCGTGGCTCGCGGCAGTGGGAACGCCTGGTGGCTGGACGGCCAGCAATGCGGTTGGATGGGCGGCCACAGCACCGCACCTGTGCCCGAGGAGGAGACGCTGGCGGCGGGCCCTGAGGTGAGGCCGGCTCGGCTGGGGCTGTGGATGTGTAGGTGTGCGCCGCTGCTGCAACAACGAGTAAAACGCGAGAAGAAGGGATGGCGGTAGAGAGAGGTAAAAAAAAAAAAAAAGGTCGTGTTGTGTTGATGCGCAGGCAGACGCGTACAGAGAGACGAGCCCGGTCTGCAGCAGGGTGTGGCCGTGCCGAGTGCAGAGCAGCGGCGGCTCGGTTCGGTTCGGCCCGGCCCGGCGGGCCGCGCTGTTGTCGCGAACGTGAGCGCCCCCTGGCGGGTGGCCGGAGGCGGCGCGGCGTGTTGGACGTGTGGCTGGTGGCAGTGCACAATTTGCGAGTGGCTGGCGGTGTGGTGTGGCGGTTGGCGCGTCGGGCGGCGGAGAGGTATGTGTTGCGGGCGCCCTTTGCTGCGCTGCGTCGTTGCGTGTGCCGTACAGGGCGGGCGCTTGTCGACTGTGTGGGCGGTGTGGCGAATTGGCGTGAAACGGCTGCCGAGAGGTGTGTGGTAGCGAGAGCCGGTCGTTGTCAGTGCGAAGGGGAATGTGCGTGCGTTTGGCGGTTTCGGTGTGCTTTTTGCGGCGTGAGAGTGGGAATTAGTGGGGCCGGCTGTTGTGTTGGTTCCTTGTGTCTTGTGTCGCGTAGCTTGATGGCAACGTGGAAGGACGCCGGTTTCGTTTCGAGCCTTGCGTGTGGTTGTCGACGTTGACTGGTTGGCGTGTGCCGATGCACGTGCATGTGTGGGTCGCGAGTGCGTTTTTGGCTGGGTGTGTGTGTGTGTGTTTTGGGGGGGAAGGGGGAGGCGGTGGTGAAAGTGCAGTCGTTGCCACGGGCGTCGTCGGGTGGGGCTGGGGCTGTGCGTCGTGGCGGAAAGGTGGTAGGTTGCGGGAAGCGAGCCCGTCGTTGACGGTGTCGCGTGAGTTGTGAATCGAGTGGGGCGCGGGGCGCGGGACAGGAGCAGCGTGCCGCTGCGTCGTGGTCGTCAGCAGAGGCTGTGCGTGTGCTTGTCCTTTTTGTGGGCGGTTCGTGCGAGGCGTTTTTGTTTTGTGTTGCCCTAGTTGTTAGTTTATTTTGGTTGTTGTTTGTTATTTTGAGACGACGACTGGTTGGTGGCGTGCGCGCGAAGTGGCGGTGTGCGCTTCCCGTGTCGTTTTGTTTTTGTGTGTTTTTTTTTTTTTTTTGCACTGGGCCCCGGGGGGTGGGTGGGTGGGTGGGTGGGTGGGTGCGTGCGTGTGTGTCGATTGCCGGCTGGCGAAAGGTGCGCCATCGGCGGGGTGGGTCGCCGGCACAAGTAGAGGCGGCGGCGGCGGCGTTGTTGCTGTTGTTGTGTGGTGTTTGTTTTGTTCGGCTGTGTTGCGGTGCGTGTGAATGGTGGTGCAAAAGCGCTGGCGTCGGGGCTGCGACTGCGACGGCGGCGAGCCGCGGGCGCGCATGATAGTGATGTTGTGAACAGCGGCTGTGTACGGTAGTGGTGTTGTTGTAGCACGACGTGCATCCGGGCCGGCGCGGAAAGCGCAGTTGCGGGCGGTTGCCCTTCGGTGCCAGCCATGTCGCGTGAGCGGCGGGTTGCTCTGGTGTGGACACGTGGTGCTCTGGGTTGTTGTGTGGTGCCCTTTGGCCGGTGGGGGTGGTTCGCGTGTGTCTCGTTCGCGCTCGGTATCTGGTCGTGGTCGTGCTGCTCCCCCGTCTGTCGGCGGTTTTCGACGTCGTCTGTACGTTTTTGTTCGTTTGCGGCGTGCCTGCCGACGTCGTCCCGTCGCGACCTTTCAACCGAAAGTGTGGCGCCCGAAGGTGAACGAACGCAACCCTGACCTCGGCGCTTTACGCTGAGCCGAGCGAACCGAACCTAACCCTGTGGTGTGGCGAGGTGAGCTCAGCCTGTGAGCCCCTAACGTCTACGTAAGGTAAGCTGTCCGGCTCACGCCTCACGGTTTGAACGCTTTTGTAACCTACGTTTGACGCTTCTTAGCCTAGCACTGACCCCTTAACCTAACGTGTAACCTAACCTAACCTAACCTAACCTAACCTAACCTCTGACGCCTGACGTGTTTGAATGCTTAACCTAAGTTTGACGCTTAACCTAACCCAAGTCCCCTTAACCTAACCCACGTCCACCTAACCTAACGTAACCCAACCTAGACGTGTAAACGTAATGTGTAACGCGTAACGTGTAAGGTCGGCTGTCGTGTGTGCTGACGGCAGATTGGGTTGGTCTGTAGATTCGGATTGCGGTTTGCCTCGGTCGAGGGGTTGGGTCGGAAGCGGCGAGGGGCGGCGGCGCCTGTTGCGCAGGCGGCGTCCGTTTGCGGCGGGCAATTGTTGAGAAACGGCTGTGAATGTTGGCGGGCGAGAGGAGGAGGACGGCGCGCGATGTGGCCCGACGGCTGCGGGCCGATCGGGAAACGGCGGGAGGGCGACGGAAGGCGATGGGGCGGCGGAGGCGCGTTTGCACGGCCGTCATCGCCGCACGCCTCGGCTTGTGTGGCTGTGGCGCCGGCCGCGCTGGCCGGGCTGCCGCGGCGACGGTGTGGGAGTTTTGCCGAAGGTTTGGCCATTGTGGCGGGTCGTCGGCTGGGGCTGTGGGGGCGGCATTTGGGCGGGGGCGGCGATTCTCGGCGGGCCGACCCAGGCTGTAGCGCGCGGTAGCTGCAGTTTGGCCGTGGTTTGCGGCGCTGCCGTGGCGACTGGTTGGCGACTGTGGTGTGGCTGTGTGTAGCCCCATCCTCGGTGGTTTGAAAGGCGCGGGCGGTTGTGGCGCAGGTTTGGGGCTGCTCCGCACAGGCTGTCGGACGTTGGGCGGTAGCAAGCGCGGGAGGCGCGGCGCGGCGGCGCGCAGAGTGGCGGCCGCTCTCTCGGCCGTCCGCGCCCGCCCGCGACACTGGCTGGGCCTTGTGATTCTCTGCTCTGCTGCTGTGCTGTGCTGTGCTGTGCTTGCGTGCCTGCCGTCCGTCCCGCTCGCTCTCGCTCTCGCTGTGTGTTACGCGCGTCGTCGAAATGGCAGATCAGGCGGCTACGAACGAGACTGCTGCGGCACCCGCCGCCACCGGCACTACGAAGAAGGCCAAGTCTGCGTCGTCTGCGAAGAAGCCGCGCGCCAAGCCTGCGCACCCGCGCACCTCTGAGATGGTGACGGCCGCCATCAAGAGTCTGAAGGAGCGCGGCGGGTCGTCGCTGCAGGCGATCAAGAAGTACATAGCCGCGCACTACAAGCTGGACGCGGAGAAGCTGGCGCCGTTTATCAAGAAGTACCTCAAGTCGGCCGTCGTGGCGGGCGAGCTGGTGCAGACGAAGGGGAAGGGCGCGTCCGGCTCGTTCAAGCTTGCCGGCGCCGGCGGCGGGGGGGCGGCCGAGGGCGGCAAGGCCCGTGCTGGCGGTGCCAAGAAGAAGCGCGCCGCTCCGGCCAGCAAGGAGAAGAAGGGCGCCCGTGCGGCCGGCGCAAAGAAGGCTGGTGGCGTGAAGGCGGCGACCGGTCGGAAGGCGGGCGCCGCCAAGAAGGCGTCTGCGGCGTCGGCCGCTCCCGCGGGTGCGAAGAAGGCGGCTGCGGCCAAGCCGGCCAAGGCCAAGTCGCCGTCGAAGGCGAAGAAGGCCGCCAAGGTTCCGACGAAGAAGCCGAAGGCGCCGCGCCCGAAGAAGGCGACGACGCCGTCTAAGGCGAAGGCTTCGCCCAAGAAGAAGAAGTAGAGTAGAGTAGAGTAGAGGAGAAAGAGATGGGAGAAAGGAAGGGTTTGGCGCTTGACTCCGTCGTCCCCACCCCCCGTCGTCGTCTAGTGGCGCGCAAGAGACGCGCGGCCCAAAACGGCCCTTCTCAGGGCCATCAAAGCACGTCGGGGAAGGTTTTGATTGTCGTGTTGCGTTTGGTGTGGGTGTCTTTGTGTATGCCCGTGGGGGATGCTGTTTGCGTGCCGTGGTGGATGGATTGCGGGGGTCGGTGGCGGGTGTGGGCGGCGGTAGCGGTAAGCGGTGTTGTTGTTGTTGTCGTCGTGGTTGATTGTCGCCGTGTTTGTGGCGGCGGCCGACGGTTGGTTTTCTGTCACGTTGTTTTGTTTGAATACGTTGGTTGGCTTGCCTGCGTTCGTTCTTCTCGGATGTCTGTCTTGTCGAGTCGTGTCTGGTCTTTGTTTTGTTCCTTTGTGTGTGTGTGTGTGTGTGTTATGTTTTGCAACGGGGGGCACGTTGAGATGTGGAAGGAGTCGGCGGGGATTTCGGTGGCGTTGGAGAGCGAGCGAGCGAGCGAGCGCGCCTGCCTGGCCGTTGGCCGTCGGAGTGGAGTGCGGGTTGTTTTTGTTTTCGAAACGAAAGCGGCGGCCGGCCAGCCACCCGTGCGGTGTGACGTCGGCCGTTGGGTATTGTGCGCTTTGAGCGCCGGGGAGGGATGATGTGTGATTGTTGCGCGCTGCTAGCAGGCAGGCAGAGTGAGCGGGTGTGGCGGGCGGACGGGAAGTGGTGGTTGTTGTTTTTGGGTTGCGGGGCGAGAGGCAGGCGACCGACAAAGTTTGCTCGCGACGGAGAGATGTTAGTGGCCCTGAAAAGGGCCGTTTTTGTTTGTGCGGTGCGGTGCCGCGGCGCGGTTTAGGCGCGCTCGCCGCGGATGCGGCGCGCGAGCTGGATGTCCTTGGGCATGATGGTGACGCGCTTGGCGTGGATTGCGCACAGGTTGGTGTCTTCGAAGAGGCCGACGAGGTAGGCCTCGCTGGCCTCCTGCAGGGCCATGACTGCGGAGCTCTGGAAGCGCAGGTCGGTCTTGAAGTCCTGGGCGATCTCGCGCACTAGGCGCTGGAATGGCAGCTTGCGGATGAGCAGCTCTGTGCTCTTCTGGTAGCGCCTGATTTCTCGCAGGGCGACGGTGCCCGGCCTGTAGCGGTGGGGCTTCTTGACGCCTCCGGTGGCGGGCGCGCTCTTCCTCGCCGCCTTGGTGGCGAGCTGTTTGCGCGGCGCCTTTCCGCCGGTGGACTTGCGGGCCGTTTGCTTTGTGCGGGCCATAGCGGTAGCGGAGCGGCGTGCGTGGAGGTTAGGTGCGGCGCGGCGTCCGGTGCTGCCTTGACAACGGGCCCGCGCGCCTCCGTGCTGCGCTTATATGCCCTCGGTTGCGCGTGGTGGGGGGAGGGCGGGCCAGAGTCTATATAGGGGGGCGGCGGGCGCGCTGGGCGCAGACCGTAGCCGACTCGCCAGCCGCTGCAGCTGCTGTTTGTGCACGTTGTTGCTTTGCCCGAGGAAGGAAGGATGACAGGCCGCGGCAAGGGAGGAAAGGGGCTCGGCAAGGGTGGCGCCAAGCGGCACCGCAAGGTGTTGCGCGACAACATCCAGGGCATCACGAAGCCCGCCATCCGCCGCCTGGCTCGCAGGGGCGGCGTGAAGCGCATCTCTGGTCTGATCTACGAGGAGACCCGCGGGGTGCTGAAGGTGTTCCTGGAGAACGTGATCCGCGACGCGGTGACGTACACTGAGCACGCCAAGCGCAAGACTGTGACGGCCATGGACGTGGTGTACGCCCTGAAGAGGCAGGGGCGCACCCTGTACGGTTTCGGCGGTTAGGCTGCGTCGCAGCGGGCGCTGGCCTTCCCGCGGCCGTGCTTGTGGGTGGGAGAGACTAGAAAACGGCCCTTTTCAGGGCCACCACACTGTTCGGAAGTTGAAAAGTGCGAAAGAGTCTGTGTTGTTTGTTTGTTTCTTTCTTTCCGTTTGAGCGACGTGATGTGACTGGGAGGGGAGAAGGAAAGGAAACGTGTCATGTGGCTGGCTGTGTGTGGAGCTGCTTCGTTTGTGTTTGTTATTGTGTGTCGTTGTATCGATCGCGACGGAGATGGCGGGCTGTGTGTTGTTGTGCGAGAGGCGGTGATTATTTGCTTGCGTGGTTTGGCCCTGTGTGTTTGCGGCGGCGTTGGGGTTTCCGAGGCAAGGCGTGTGGGCATAGGCGGCCGGATCAGCTGTTTCGTTCGTGTCGACGGCCGTTGCGCGCGGGAGTGGAGGGCGGTGTGTCGACACGCCTCCCTGTAACAATGGTCGTCATTATTGCTGCCGTTGTCGTTTGGAAGGCGACTGCGACCGTGCAAAAATGAATGTGTGTGTGTGTGTGTGTTGGGCCACACGGGCTGTGTGGACGACAAGATGGCGGACGTGCGCCGGCGGCGGCTGTGCAAAGTTAAAACAAAACAAGGTGCGGCGAGGACGACTGAAATTTTGCTTTGGACGTAGGTTTGTGTGGTGGCCCTGAAAAGGGCCGATTGTTGTGGGCCGAGCCGAGCCGGCAAAGCGCGTTGCGATTGCCTGGCCTCCTTTAGGCCTTCTTCTCGGTCTTCTTTGGCAGCAGGACGGCCTGGATGTTGGGCAGGACACCACCCTGTGCGATGGTGACGCCCGACAGGAGCTTGTTGAGCTCCTCGTCGTTGCGGATGGCAAGCTGCAGGTGGCGCGGGATGATGCGCGTCTTCTTGTTGTCGCGGGCCGCGTTTCCGGCCAGCTCGAGCACCTCAGCCGCGAGGTACTCCATGACGGCGGCGAGGTAGACGGGCGCCCCGGCGCCGACGCGCTCTGCGTAGTTTCCCTTGCGCAGGAGGCGGTGGATTCTGCCGACCGGGAACTGGAGCCCAGCCCTGCTTGAGCGGGACTTTGACTTGCCCTTGACTTTGCCTCCCTTTCCGCGTCCGGACATGGCGATGGGCTAGCGACGGTGCACACGAAACGGAAACGAAAAACGACCGGTGCGAGCGGCAGCGAGTCGAGCAGCGGAGTGCGTGCCGGCGCAGCCGGGGTGGGGGTGCTTTATGGGCTCGGGTGCGGCGGCCGGTTGCGCGCGCGCCCCATTGGTCGGCGGCCGCAACAGGGCGAGCTGGTAAAGGTGCGGCGGCGGCTGGCGGCGGGTGCCACTGTGTGGGGAGACGCTGACTAGAGCGGAGCGCTTGCTACTGGTGTTGCTGCTGCCGTACGTTCGTTCGTTCGAGATGCCGCCCAAGACTAGCGGGAAGGCCGCCAAGAAGGCTGGCAAGGCGCAGAAGAACATTTCGAAGGGCGACAAGAAGAAGAAGCGCAAGAGGAAGGAGAGCTATGCCATCTACATCTACAAGGTGCTGAAGCAGGTGCACCCTGACACGGGCATCTCGTCGAAGGCGATGAGCATCATGAACAGCTTCGTGAACGACATTTTCGAGCGCATTGCGGCCGAGGCTTCTCGCCTGGCGCACTACAACAAGCGCTCGACCATCACGTCCCGCGAGATCCAGACCGCTGTGCGGCTGTTGCTGCCTGGCGAGCTGGCCAAGCACGCCGTGAGCGAGGGCACGAAGGCGGTGACCAAGTACACGAGCTCCAAGTAAGGAGGTGGCTCTGGAATGGAAGGAAGGAAGGAAGGAAGGAGAAGGCTCCTCCGTTGCGAGAGCGGCAAAACGGCCCTTTTCAGGGCCACCAACTTGCCTTTTGCGGGAAGGGCGGAATTGTTGTTGTTGTTGTTGTTGTTTGTGTGGACGGCTGTGATGTATGTGTGCATTTTGATTGTGGGTGGGGGGGGCGCGTCAAAGCGTGTTGCGGGGGACGGCCACGAGGTTGGTCGCCGTGGCGTGGAATGGTGGCACGCCTCGTTGGAGTGGTTTTGACCCATTGGTGTTGTGTGTGTGTGTGTGTGTGTGTGTGTGTGTGTGTGTGTGTGTGTGTGTGTTAACCTGTCTGCGAGGGGGGACAGTGCGATCGGCGACTTTTGTGTCACCGTAACGACGGCCGTTTGCGGGTTTGTTTTTTGCACATCATACATGGCGAGGGTGAAATGTGAAATGTTTTTGTTTGGTTTTTTTTTTTGCCGCCCACTATTCCCTTTGCTGTACGCCGAGTTTGACAATGGTGCGACGTAACTGCAGCGTGGAGGTGTGTGAGTGACGTTGAAATTGAACGTGCCATTAAGACGCATTGTTGTTGTATTGTACTGTACGTGTACGGCGACACGCACGATGATGTACCATTCGACTCTGATTTTTGATAGCCGTGTCTGACTGATTGCGTACGACGCACGCACACCGATGTCGTCATTCAAGATGCACGCGTGTCCAGTGCAGTACAGTAAGCGCGACGCTAGACGGCGGCGGCGGCGGCGGCGGCGGCGGCGGTCGTCGTCGTTTGTTTGGCGAATGTCTGTACACGTGTTTGTCTGTGTCCATCCGGTATGTATTTGTTTGTTTGAAAGTGTTTTGTGTGTCGGTGACGTGGTCCGATCCGTCGCCCCCTGAGTAACTGTCGATCGGCGCGATAGACCGGCGTCACGCAACTGAACCGAAGTCTTGGGCACACCCGTCATACTGTTGTACACCGTCGCGCTGAGAACGGTAACGAAAGGTTGACTTTGATCGGTCGAATGTCTGGGCAGAACGTGAGGAATGAGGCAAGAGTGCAAGGAGGGGGGGCAAAAGAGAGAGGAAGGGAAAAAGGGGAGAAGCGCATTCGTAGAGCAACGGAACGTTCCCGTGTCGGAGGCGTATTGGAGCCGCACTGAAATGCGTTTAACGGCGGCGCGGCTGCAAGTGTCTGCCGTGGTGAACGTTACCTTTGACGGCTGCATTGGGCTTTGCTTTTGCTTTCGCTTTCGCTTTCCCGGATGTACGTAACGTTTGTTGATATGGTTCTGAGGAAGAGTGTATGACAGTGCCGTGCCGTCCATGTTCGTGTGCCCTCCCATTGTGTGTATGCTATTGTCTGTGTACTTGAATGATGTATGTAGGTGTTAGTGGACATGTTTTACCAGTGGGGGGAAATGGATCGCCGATAGTTGGCGTCACTCTGTCACGGTCGAGATGACGCACCCTCCGTACAGAAAGGTGTCGAGAAAGTGTGTGTGTGTGTGTGTGTGTGTGTGTGCGTCCGTGAATTGGCAGTGTTTGGAGGTGGGCGTGCCCTGCATGTGGCCCGGAAGGCTGTTCGTTTGGCGGTAGTGTTGTGTGGACAGGGGAGGGGCATGCGTAACGCTGCTGGCATGGCATTTCGGGAGATGGGAGGGGGCAAACGAGGAGCGGCGGCCAAAGACGGGACGGGGAGGGGCGCGGTGTGGGTGGCTTGCGCCTGTGCTCGGCGTTGTGGTTTGTGCAAAAGAGGAGGAGAAAAACAATGAGTTGCCAGGGAGGGGAGCGGTGTTGTGTTGTGGTTGTCGTGGTGTAGCCGCAGACGCGGCTGTCAGTGAACGTGGCGAGACGGACGGATGCGCGGAGGGGCGGGGGCGGCGCATTTCGCCGGTGCCGTGCCGTGCCATGCCTGAAAGCCGCGTGGTCGCTGTGTTGTTGTTGGCGTGGGGGCGAGGAGAGTACCGTACGGGTGTGCTTGTGCGCCGGAAATGGCACACTGCGCCTGCCCGTCTTGGAGGCTGATGGCTGTGGTGTGGAAATGGGGCGCGGTGATGTTGAAGCAGTTGAAGAACAGAAAAGAAACCAAGAAAACGGAAGGCGTGATGCGGCGGTGGTGGTTGAGAGCGGGAAAAACAAAACAAAACAAAAAAAGAACAACAAAAAAAAGAAGGAAAAACAACAAGAAACAAAAAAGAAAACAAAAAGTCTATCAATACTAAAATGTAAATGGAAATGGAAATGGACCCAGGTACATAACCTCCCTGCACAAATAGCAGAGAGTCCGATGATAATAAAAATGTGCCAGAATGTTAACGTCCCTACAAAACAAACCCAACGATAATATTAATGAAAGAATGAACCGTATGTAACATTGCAACAGACATAATGAAACCTGATAAATTGTATAAGGGCAGCAGCGTTGACCTTTGGCCCTGTATTCAGAATAAAAAGAGCCAAAGATCGTTACCCCAATGAAAAGAAGACACTGAAACACGTATGTAACGTAGCAGCGATGGCGAGACATTGTAGCATCTGTGACCAGAGAGTTTGCGCTGGACTGCGCGAGTGTTGCGAGCGGTTCTCAGTCAGTCAGTCAGTCAGTCAGTCAGTCGTTGCGAGTCTGTACTCTGTCAGTAGTCGTCATGCAGAGCGGTCGGTCAGTAGTAGCAGCCGAGTGCGGTTGTGTGATGTAGGCGGCCGGCAACACTGGTCAAGATGGTGAATAAGGTATACTGTTAATTAATATAATCATTAGATAATGAAAAGGTTTATTTATTGTAATTATTCTCCAACAAGTTCCCCAATAATAATTTTTATTTCAAAAGCATTTTTCAAACATTTAATTTTTTATTGAACTAAAGAGTTCGTTGCACTTCACATTTCATTCCACTTCTTTGAAGAAAAATTTCACTAAAATCACAAAAAAAAAGGAGAATATTATTATTTGCAATGCAGTTCCTCCAGGCGCTGCGCAACAACAAGAGCAGAAATGTGACATCCATTTATTCTGAGGTAAGACTGTAATTCTGATTGTTTTGCACAGGGCCAAAGACCGATATTTCGGTTTAATTGAAGTTTCTTGTCACTGAACGGACTTTAAATGTTGTGAAGAATTTATATTTGAGTCGGATTGCGAATTTCACATTTTTGTTGCCATTTTCAATACCTCTCATTGTGGGCGAGGTTACAATTAGCGCAATGTCCATTAGCATCCGTAAATAACATTGTCCATTATTTTAAATTTTGCGGGGAGGTTACAACACACAGACACCAAAAAAAAAAAAAAAAAAAAAAAAAAAGAAACAAAAAAATTGCATTTGTATCCGCTCCTCAATTGTAGATACCCCTTACACAGCTGTGTGCAATGAATGAGTGCTGGCTGGTAATTAATTGCACTCCTTGGAGGGAAATGCCATAGGAAGTAGTCTTTAAAAAGTGAATGTTTTTCGTTAAAAGACAAAAGTTACTTTAGAAAAAAGTAATAGTGGGGCTTTTGTTGTTGAAGAACATACGTTATCAGATTTGCGCAATGCAGCTTCACACTACCTTTTGATTATAACACAATATACTATATACATCGTCCCGAACCGTGACCAGAGTCGCGAGACGAGCAGAGCACGCCGCCGACGCCCGCTCAGTACAACCGTCCACCCGCTACTACTGTCGACCGACTACTACCTCTCCCGACTCGCGCTACAATATATATAACAACTGTTCCTGGCGACCCGGTGCGTGCCACTACTGTCGTCTGGCGCGGTTCCAAGCGCCGACCAGCAACGATAAATAACTCTCTGGTCAGACGGAGATGCTGTCATGCCTCGCCATCGCTCTGGTAATGAATACATACGTGTTGCAGCGTGCGTACCACCGGAACACGCAGTGGCGGAGCCAAAGACTGTGTTGTCGAGGTCGAGTGCGAGCGGGAAGAGAGGCAGCGTCGGCACGGAGATGCAAGCGAGCGCGAGACGCACGGGGGCTGCGGCGTGGCGCGTTTGCGGTCGGCGCCTTTGGTGGCAACGGCCGGGACAAGCAGCGGTGTATGGTGTGGTGCGGGGCGGACAGGGGCGGCGGTGGACGGGGCGGAGGCGGCGCGACGACGGCATGGGGGCGAAAACGGGACGGGGGACGGCGGATGTTGAGAGGCGTCACGCGCGGACAGGACACAGACACAGAGACACACAGATTGGAAAGGGAGGGTGCGCGGTTAGTAGTTGGGAATGTGCGTACCGTGCGGGATGGGAGTGGGCGAGGAACACGGTCGTGGCCCCTGTTTTGGGTGCGTGTGATGACGTCGGTGTGTTGTGGGAAGGGAAGGTGCTGTGGCGGCGGCGCGTAATGGGCGTAGGCCGAAGAGAGAAAGGGAACGTGGGCAGTGTGTTGGCAAGCGTCGGTTCGACTGCGACGTTGATGGGCAGGGCAGGGCAAGGTTAATGGTGGTAGGAGTAGGCGTGTGGGCGCAAAAAATCTGCCGCTGCAGGCGGTGCCGTAACCGCCATGGGGCGGGAAGGAGAGAGGGCCAAAGAAAGAAAGAAAGAAAGAAAGAAAGAAAGAAAGAAAGAAAGAAAGAAAGAAGAAAACGAAGGAAAAAAACAAAACAAAAAAAAGGAGGGGCGGGGGCGGGGGCGGGCGAAAGTGGAGAGGCGGTGGTGTGAGAAGGGCGGGGGCGGAAGGAAGGCAGGAAGGACAAGAGGCGAGGCGACGGCTTGCTTTGTGTATCGGTCGGTCTCTGGCTATGCTTCGTTTTCTGCAGCAGGGTCGGTGCGCGGCGTGGCTCGCGGCAGTGGGAACGCCTGGTGGCTGGACGGCCAGCAATGCGGTTGGATGGGCGGCCACAGCACCGCACCTGTGCCCGAGGAGGAGACGCTGGCGGCGGGCCCTGAGGTGAGGCCGGCTCGGCTGGGGCTGTGGATGTGTAGGTGTGCGCCGCTGCTGCAACAACGAGTAAAACGCGAGAAGAAGGGATGGCGGTAGAGAGAGGTAAAAAAAAAAAAAAAAGGTCGTGTTGTGTTGATGCGCAGGCAGACGCGTACAGAGAGACGAGCCCGGTCTGCAGCAGGGTGTGGCCGTGCCGAGTGCAGAGCAGCGGCGGCTCGGTTCGGTTCGGCCCGGCCCGGCGGGCCGCGCTGTTGTCGCGAACGTGAGCGCCCCCTGGCGGGTGGCCGGAGGCGGCGCGGCGTGTTGGACGTGTGGCTGGTGGCAGTGCACAATTTGCGAGTGGCTGGCGGTGTGGTGTGGCGGTTGGCGCGTCGGGCGGCGGAGAGGTATGTGTTGCGGGCGCCCTTTGCTGCGCTGCGTCGTTGCGTGTGCCGTACAGGGCGGGCGCTTGTCGACTGTGTGGGCGGTGTGGCGAATTGGCGTGAAACGGCTGCCGAGAGGTGTGTGGTAGCGAGAGCCGGTCGTTGTCAGTGCGAAGGGGAATGTGCGTGCGTTTGGCGGTTTCGGTGTGCTTTTTGCGGCGTGAGAGTGGGAATTAGTGGGGCCGGCTGTTGTGTTGGTTCCTTGTGTCTTGTGTCGCGTAGCTTGATGGCAACGTGGAAGGACGCCGGTTTCGTTTCGAGCCTTGCGTGTGGTTGTCGACGTTGACTGGTTGGCGTGTGCCGATGCACGTGCATGTGTGGGTCGCGAGTGCGTTTTTGGCTGGGTGTGTGTGTGTGTGTTTTGGGGGGGAAGGGGGAGGCGGTGGTGAAAGTGCAGTCGTTGCCACGGGCGTCGTCGGGTGGGGCTGGGGCTGTGCGTCGTGGCGGAAAGGTGGTAGGTTGCGGGAAGCGAGCCCGTCGTTGACGGTGTCGCGTGAGTTGTGAATCGAGTGGGGCGCGGGGCGCGGGACAGGAGCAGCGTGCCGCTGCGTCGTGGTCGTCAGCAGAGGCTGTGCGTGTGCTTGTCCTTTTTGTGGGCGGTTCGTGCGAGGCGTTTTTGTTTTGTGTTGCCCTAGTTGTTAGTTTATTTTGGTTGTTGTTTGTTATTTTGAGACGACGACTGGTTGGTGGCGTGCGCGCGAAGTGGCGGTGTGCGCTTCCCGTGTCGTTTTGTTTTTGTGTGTTTTTTTTTTTTTTTTGCACTGGGCCCCGGGGGGTGGGTGGGTGGGTGGGTGGGTGGGTGCGTGCGTGTGTGTCGATTGCCGGCTGGCGAAAGGTGCGCCATCTGCGGGGTGGGTCGCCGGCACAAGTAGAGGCGGCGGCGGCGGCGTTGTTGCTGTTGTTGTGTGGTGTTTGTTTTGTTCGGCTGTGTTGCGGTGCGTGTGAATGGTGGTGCAAAAGCGCTGGCGTCGGGGCTGCGACTGCGACGGCGGCGAGCCGCGGGCGCGCATGATAGTGATGTTGTGAACAGCGGCTGTGTACGGTAGTGGTGTTGTTGTAGCACGACGTGCATCCGGGCCGGCGCGGAAAGCGCAGTTGCGGGCGGTTGCCCTTCGGTGCCAGCCATGTCGCGTGAGCGGCGGGTTGCTCTGGTGTGGACACGTGGTGCTCTGGGTTGTTGTGTGGTGCCCTTTGGCCGGTGGGGGTGGTTCGCGTGTGTCTCGTTCGCGCTCGGTATCTGGTCGTGGTCGTGCTGCTCCCCCGTCTGTCGGCGGTTTTCGACGTCGTCTGTACGTTTTTGTTCGTTTGCGGCGTGCCTGCCGACGTCGTCCCGTCGCGACCTTTCAACCGAAAGTGTGGCGCCCGAAGGTGAACGAACGCAACCCTGACCTCGGCGCTTTACGCTGAGCCGAGCGAACCGAACCTAACCCTGTGGTGTGGCGAGGTGAGCTCAGCCTGTGAGCCCCTAACGTCTACGTAAGGTAAGCTGTCCGGCTCACGCCTCACGGTTTGAACGCTTTTGTAACCTACGTTTGACGCTTCTTAGCCTAGCACTGACCCCTTAACCTAACGTGTAACCTAACCTAACCTAACCTAACCTAACCTAACCTCTGACGCCTGACGTGTTTGAATGCTTAACCTAAGTTTGACGCTTAACCTAACCCAAGTCCCCTTAACCTAACCCACGTCCACCTAACCTAACGTAACCCAACCTAGACGTGTAAACGTAATGTGTAACGCGTAACGTGTAAGGTCGGCTGTCGTGTGTGCTGACGGCAGATTGGGTTGGTCTGTAGATTCGGATTGCGGTTTGCCTCGGTCGAGGGGTTGGGTCGGAAGCGGCGAGGGGCGGCGGCGCCTGTTGCGCAGGCGGCGTCCGTTTGCGGCGGGCAATTGTTGAGAAACGGCTGTGAATGTTGGCGGGCGAGAGGAGGAGGACGGCGCGCGATGTGGCCCGACGGCTGCGGGCCGATCGGGAAACGGCGGGAGGGCGACGGAAGGCGATGGGGCGGCGGAGGCGCGTTTGCACGGCCGTCATCGCCGCACGCCTCGGCTTGTGTGGCTGTGGCGCCGGCCGCGCTGGCCGGGCTGCCGCGGCGACGGTGTGGGAGTTTTGCCGAAGGTTTGGCCATTGTGGCGGGTCGTCGGCTGGGGCTGTGGGGGCGGCATTTGGGCGGGGGCGGCGATTCTCGGCGGGCCGACCCAGGCTGTAGCGCGCGGTAGCTGCAGTTTGGCCGTGGTTTGCGGCGCTGCCGTGGCGACTGGTTGGCGACTGTGGTGTGGCTGTGTGTAGCCCCATCCTCGGTGGTTTGAAAGGCGCGGGCGGTTGTGGCGCAGGTTTGGGGCTGCTCCGCACAGGCTGTCGGACGTTGGGCGGTAGCAAGCGCGGGAGGCGCGGCGCGGCGGCGCGCAGAGTGGCGGCCGCTCTCTCGGCCGTCCGCGCCCGCCCGCGACACTGGCTGGGCCTTGTGATTCTCTGCTCTGCTGCTGTGCTGTGCTGTGCTGTGCTTGCGTGCCTGCCGTCCGTCCCGCTCGCTCTCGCTCTCGCTGTGTGTTACGCGCGTCGTCGAAATGGCAGATCAGGCGGCTACGAACGAGACTGCTGCGGCACCCGCCGCCACCGGCACTACGAAGAAGGCCAAGTCTGCGTCGTCTGCGAAGAAGCCGCGCGCCAAGCCTGCGCACCCGCGCACCTCTGAGATGGTGACGGCCGCCATCAAGAGTCTGAAGGAGCGCGGCGGGTCGTCGCTGCAGGCGATCAAGAAGTACATAGCCGCGCACTACAAGCTGGACGCGGAGAAGCTGGCGCCGTTTATCAAGAAGTACCTCAAGTCGGCCGTCGTGGCGGGCGAGCTGGTGCAGACGAAGGGGAAGGGCGCGTCCGGCTCGTTCAAGCTTGCCGGCGCCGGCGGCGGGGGGGCGGCCGAGGGCGGCAAGGCCCGTGCTGGCGGTGCCAAGAAGAAGCGCGCCGCTCCGGCCAGCAAGGAGAAGAAGGGCGCCCGTGCGGCCGGCGCAAAGAAGGCTGGTGGCGTGAAGGCGGCGACCGGTCGGAAGGCGGGCGCCGCCAAGAAGGCGTCTGCGGCGTCGGCCGCTCCCGCGGGTGCGAAGAAGGCGGCTGCGGCCAAGCCGGCCAAGGCCAAGTCGCCGTCGAAGGCGAAGAAGGCCGCCAAGGTTCCGACGAAGAAGCCGAAGGCGCCGCGCCCGAAGAAGGCGACGACGCCGTCTAAGGCGAAGGCTTCGCCCAAGAAGAAGAAGTAGAGTAGAGTAGAGTAGAGGAGAAAGAGATGGGAGAAAGGAAGGGTTTGGCGCTTGACTCCGTCGTCCCCACCCCCCGTCGTCGTCTAGTGGCGCGCAAGAGACGCGCGGCCCAAAACGGCCCTTCTCAGGGCCATCAAAGCACGTCGGGGAAGGTTTTGATTGTCGTGTTGCGTTTGGTGTGGGTGTCTTTGTGTATGCCCGTGGGGGATGCTGTTTGCGTGCCGTGGTGGATGGATTGCGGGGGTCGGTGGCGGGTGTGGGCGGCGGTAGCGGTAAGCGGTGTTGTTGTTGTTGTCGTCGTGGTTGATTGTCGCCGTGTTTGTGGCGGCGGCCGACGGTTGGTTTTCTGTCACGTTGTTTTGTTTGAATACGTTGGTTGGCTTGCCTGCGTTCGTTCTTCTCGGATGTCTGTCTTGTCGAGTCGTGTCTGGTCTTTGTTTTGTTCCTTTGTGTGTGTGTGTGTGTGTGTTATGTTTTGCAACGGGGGGCACGTTGAGATGTGGAAGGAGTCGGCGGGGATTTCGGTGGCGTTGGAGAGCGAGCGAGCGAGCGAGCGCGCCTGCCTGGCCGTTGGCCGTCGGAGTGGAGTGCGGGTTGTTTTTGTTTTCGAAACGAAAGCGGCGGCCGGCCAGCCACCCGTGCGGTGTGACGTCGGCCGTTGGGTATTGTGCGCTTTGAGCGCCGGGGAGGGATGATGTGTGATTGTTGCGCGCTGCTAGCAGGCAGGCAGAGTGAGCGGGTGTGGCGGGCGGACGGGAAGTGGTGGTTGTTGTTTTTGGGTTGCGGGGCGAGAGGCAGGCGACCGACAAAGTTTGCTCGCGACGGAGAGATGTTAGTGGCCCTGAAAAGGGCCGTTTTTGTTTGTGCGGTGCGGTGCCGCGGCGCGGTTTAGGCGCGCTCGCCGCGGATGCGGCGCGCGAGCTGGATGTCCTTGGGCATGATGGTGACGCGCTTGGCGTGGATTGCGCACAGGTTGGTGTCTTCGAAGAGGCCGACGAGGTAGGCCTCGCTGGCCTCCTGCAGGGCCATGACTGCGGAGCTCTGGAAGCGCAGGTCGGTCTTGAAGTCCTGGGCGATCTCGCGCACTAGGCGCTGGAATGGCAGCTTGCGGATGAGCAGCTCTGTGCTCTTCTGGTAGCGCCTGATTTCTCGCAGGGCGACGGTGCCCGGCCTGTAGCGGTGGGGCTTCTTGACGCCTCCGGTGGCGGGCGCGCTCTTCCTCGCCGCCTTGGTGGCGAGCTGTTTGCGCGGCGCCTTTCCGCCGGTGGACTTGCGGGCCGTTTGCTTTGTGCGGGCCATAGCGGTAGCGGAGCGGCGTGCGTGGAGGTTAGGTGCGGCGCGGCGTCCGGTGCTGCCTTGACAACGGGCCCGCGCGCCTCCGTGCTGCGCTTATATGCCCTCGGTTGCGCGTGGTGGGGGGAGGGCGGGCCAGAGTCTATATAGGGGGGCGGCGGGCGCGCTGGGCGCACCTAGACGAAAGGACCCAAGCATAAAACACAAACACCAACAAACACAAACGAACATGGCCCACATAGAACCTCCAAAATACACCTAACCCAACTCCCTGTACTCCCCCTCCCTCGCTCTACACTAAATAATAAATACAAAACAAATGCATATGTACAGTAGAATAAGGTATTGCCTATATTATAAGATATTTCTAATTATAAACTATTAACGAATAAGAATAAATGAATTGTAAAATAAACTGATGAAAAACGAAACTGTAATATAACATTAACCAAATTGTTAAAATACCACTGAAATTGCTAAAATATTATTGTAGTTGTCCAAATCTCATTGTATTCGTTAAAATATCACTAAAACTGCTAAAATATCACTGAAATTGTTAAAATCCCAAAGTAAATGTTAACATATATAAAAATCATTGTAATTGTTAAAGACCAAAAGGAAACTTGCACTATGTAGCAAGACAAATGTAAAAAATTGTTTAAAAATAAAATGTACAAACCCATGGCTGAAAAGGGCAAATAGCAAGCCCTAAAACAGCCCGCTCTGCCCCCTCTGGGCAGAGAATGAAAAGTGCAAAAAAAAAAAAAAAAAAAAAAAAAAAAAAAAAAAAAAAAAAAAAAAAAAAAAAAGCGCTGGGCGCAGACCGTAGCCGACTCGCCAGCCGCTGCAGCTGCTGTTTGTGCACGTTGTTGCTTTGCCCGAGGAAGGAAGGATGACAGGCCGCGGCAAGGGAGGAAAGGGGCTCGGCAAGGGTGGCGCCAAGCGGCACCGCAAGGTGTTGCGCGACAACATCCAGGGCATCACGAAGCCCGCCATCCGCCGCCTGGCTCGCAGGGGCGGCGTGAAGCGCATCTCTGGTCTGATCTACGAGGAGACCCGCGGGGTGCTGAAGGTGTTCCTGGAGAACGTGATCCGCGACGCGGTGACGTACACTGAGCACGCCAAGCGCAAGACTGTGACGGCCATGGACGTGGTGTACGCCCTGAAGAGGCAGGGGCGCACCCTGTACGGTTTCGGCGGTTAGGCTGCGTCGCAGCGGGCGCTGGCCTTCCCGCGGCCGTGCTTGTGGGTGGGAGAGACTAGAAAACGGCCCTTTTCAGGGCCACCACACTGTTCGGAAGTTGAAAAGTGCGAAAGAGTCTGTGTTGTTTGTTTGTTTCTTTCTTTCCGTTTGAGCGACGTGATGTGACTGGGAGGGGAGAAGGAAAGGAAACGTGTCATGTGGCTGGCTGTGTGTGGAGCTGCTTCGTTTGTGTTTGTTATTGTGTGTCGTTGTATCGATCGCGACGGAGATGGCGGGCTGTGTGTTGTTGTGCGAGAGGCGGTGATTATTTGCTTGCGTGGTTTGGCCCTGTGTGTTTGCGGCGGCGTTGGGGTTTCCGAGGCAAGGCGTGTGGGCATAGGCGGCCGGATCAGCTGTTTCGTTCGTGTCGACGGCCGTTGCGCGCGGGAGTGGAGGGCGGTGTGTCGACACGCCTCCCTGTAACAATGGTCGTCATTATTGCTGCCGTTGTCGTTTGGAAGGCGACTGCGACCGTGCAAAAATGAATGTGTGTGTGTGTGTGTGTTGGGCCACACGGGCTGTGTGGACGACAAGATGGCGGACGTGCGCCGGCGGCGGCTGTGCAAAGTTAAAACAAAACAAGGTGCGGCGAGGACGACTGAAATTTTGCTTTGGACGTAGGTTTGTGTGGTGGCCCTGAAAAGGGCCGATTGTTGTGGGCCGAGCCGAGCCGGCAAAGCGCGTTGCGATTGCCTGGCCTCCTTTAGGCCTTCTTCTCGGTCTTCTTTGGCAGCAGGACGGCCTGGATGTTGGGCAGGACACCACCCTGTGCGATGGTGACGCCCGACAGGAGCTTGTTGAGCTCCTCGTCGTTGCGGATGGCAAGCTGCAGGTGGCGCGGGATGATGCGCGTCTTCTTGTTGTCGCGGGCCGCGTTTCCGGCCAGCTCGAGCACCTCAGCCGCGAGGTACTCCATGACGGCGGCGAGGTAGACGGGCGCCCCGGCGCCGACGCGCTCTGCGTAGTTTCCCTTGCGCAGGAGGCGGTGGATTCTGCCGACCGGGAACTGGAGCCCAGCCCTGCTTGAGCGGGACTTTGACTTGCCCTTGACTTTGCCTCCCTTTCCGCGTCCGGACATGGCGATGGGCTAGCGACGGTGCACACGAAACGGAAACGAAAAACGACCGGTGCGAGCGGCAGCGAGTCGAGCAGCGGAGTGCGTGCCGGCGCAGCCGGGGTGGGGGTGCTTTATGGGCTCGGGTGCGGCGGCCGGTTGCGCGCGCGCCCCATTGGTCGGCGGCCGCAACAGGGCGAGCTGGTAAAGGTGCGGCGGCGGCTGGCGGCGGGTGCCACTGTGTGGGGAGACGCTGACTAGAGCGGAGCGCTTGCTACTGGTGTTGCTGCTGCCGTACGTTCGTTCGTTCGAGATGCCGCCCAAGACTAGCGGGAAGGCCGCCAAGAAGGCTGGCAAGGCGCAGAAGAACATTTCGAAGGGCGACAAGAAGAAGAAGCGCAAGAGGAAGGAGAGCTATGCCATCTACATCTACAAGGTGCTGAAGCAGGTGCACCCTGACACGGGCATCTCGTCGAAGGCGATGAGCATCATGAACAGCTTCGTGAACGACATTTTCGAGCGCATTGCGGCCGAGGCTTCTCGCCTGGCGCACTACAACAAGCGCTCGACCATCACGTCCCGCGAGATCCAGACCGCTGTGCGGCTGTTGCTGCCTGGCGAGCTGGCCAAGCACGCCGTGAGCGAGGGCACGAAGGCGGTGACCAAGTACACGAGCTCCAAGTAAGGAGGTGGCTCTGGAATGGAAGGAAGGAAGGAAGGAAGGAGAAGGCTCCTCCGTTGCGAGAGCGGCAAAACGGCCCTTTTCAGGGCCACCAACTTGCCTTTTGCGGGAAGGGCGGAATTGTTGTTGTTGTTGTTGTTGTTTGTGTGGACGGCTGTGATGTATGTGTGCATTTTGATTGTGGGTGGGGGGGGCGCGTCAAAGCGTGTTGCGGGGGACGGCCACGAGGTTGGTCGCCGTGGCGTGGAATGGTGGCACGCCTCGTTGGAGTGGTTTTGACCCATTGGTGTTGGTGTGTGTGTGTGTGTGTGTGTGTGTGTGTGTGTGTGTGTGTGTGTGTGTTAACCTGTCTGCGAGGGGGGACAGTGCGATCGGCGACTTTTGTGTCACCGTAACGACGGCCGTTTGCGGGTTTGTTTTTTGCACATCATACATGGCGAGGGTGAAATGTGAAATGTTTTTGTTTGGTTTTTTTTTTTGCCGCCCACTATTCCCTTTGCTGTACGCCGAGTTTGACAATGGTGCGACGTAACTGCAGCGTGGAGGTGTGTGAGTGACGTTGAAATTGAACGTGCCATTAAGACGCATTGTTGTTGTATTGTACTGTACGTGTACGGCGACACGCACGATGATGTACCATTCGACTCTGATTTTTGATAGCCGTGTCTGACTGATTGCGTACGACGCACGCACACCGATGTCGTCATTCAAGATGCACGCGTGTCCAGTGCAGTACAGTAAGCGCGACGCTAGACGGCGGCGGCGGCGGCGGCGGCGGCGGCGGTCGTCGTCGTTTGTTTGGCGAATGTCTGTACACGTGTTTGTCTGTGTCCATCCGGTATGTATTTGTTTGTTTGAAAGTGTTTTGTGTGTCGGTGACGTGGTCCGATCCGTCGCCCCCTGAGTAACTGTCGATCGGCGCGATAGACCGGCGTCACGCAACTGAACCGAAGTCTTGGGCACACCCGTCATACTGTTGTACACCGTCGCGCTGAGAACGGTAACGAAAGGTTGACTTTGATCGGTCGAATGTCTGGGCAGAACGTGAGGAATGAGGCAAGAGTGCAAGGAGGGGGGGCAAAAGAGAGAGGAAGGGAAAAAGGGGAGAAGCGCATTCGTAGAGCAACGGAACGTTCCCGTGTCGGAGGCGTATTGGAGCCGCACTGAAATGCGTTTAACGGCGGCGCGGCTGCAAGTGTCTGCCGTGGTGAACGTTACCTTTGACGGCTGCATTGGGCTTTGCTTTTGCTTTCGCTTTCGCTTTCCCGGATGTACGTAACGTTTGTTGATATGGTTCTGAGGAAGAGTGTATGACAGTGCCGTGCCGTCCATGTTCGTGTGCCCTCCCATTGTGTGTATGCTATTGTC
Organism: Schistocerca piceifrons; assembly: GCF_021461385.2. Lineage (NCBI taxonomy): Eukaryota > Metazoa > Arthropoda > Insecta > Orthoptera > Acrididae > Schistocerca > Schistocerca piceifrons. The sequence continues at coordinate 28,430 of NW_025727207.1, read as the reverse complement.
TGTGTACTTGAATGATGTATGTAGGTGTTAGTGGACATGTTTTACCAGTGGGGGGAAATGGATCGCCGATAGTTGGCGTCACTCTGTCACGGTCGAGATGACGCACCCTCCGTACAGAAAGGTGTCGAGAAAGTGTGTGTGTGTGTGTGTGTGTGTGTGTGCGTCCGTGAATTGGCAGTGTTTGGAGGTGGGCGTGCCCTGCATGTGGCCCGGAAGGCTGTTCGTTTGGCGGTAGTGTTGTGTGGACAGGGGAGGGGCATGCGTAACGCTGCTGGCATGGCATTTCGGGAGATGGGAGGGGGCAAACGAGGAGCGGCGGCCAAAGACGGGACGGGGAGGGGCGCGGTGTGGGTGGCTTGCGCCTGTGCTCGGCGTTGTGGTTTGTGCAAAAGAGGAGGAGAAAAACAATGAGTTGCCAGGGAGGGGAGCGGTGTTGTGTTGTGGTTGTCGTGGTGTAGCCGCAGACGCGGCTGTCAGTGAACGTGGCGAGACGGACGGATGCGCGGAGGGGCGGGGGCGGCGCATTTCGCCGGTGCCGTGCCGTGCCATGCCTGAAAGCCGCGTGGTCGCTGTGTTGTTGTTGGCGTGGGGGCGAGGAGAGTACCGTACGGGTGTGCTTGTGCGCCGGAAATGGCACACTGCGCCTGCCCGTCTTGGAGGCTGATGGCTGTGGTGTGGAAATGGGGCGCGGTGATGTTGAAGCAGTTGAAGAACAGAAAAGAAACCAAGAAAACGGAAGGCGTGATGCGGCGGTGGTGGTTGAGAGCGGGAAAAACAAAACAAAACAAAAAAAGAACAACAAAAAAAAGAAGGAAAAACAACAAGAAACAAAAAAGAAAACAAAAAGTCTATCAATACTAAAATGTAAATGGAAATGGAAATGGACCCAGGTACATAACCTCCCTGCACAAATAGCAGAGAGTCCGATGATAATAAAAATGTGCCAGAATGTTAACGTCCCTACAAAACAAACCCAACGATAATATTAATGAAAGAATGAACCGTATGTAACATTGCAACAGACATAATGAAACCTGATAAATTGTATAAGGGCAGCAGCGTTGACCTTTGGCCCTGTATTCAGAATAAAAAGAGCCAAAGATCGTTACCCCAATGAAAAGAAGACACTGAAACACGTATGTAACGTAGCAGCGATGGCGAGACATTGTAGCATCTGTGACCAGAGAGTTTGCGCTGGACTGCGCGAGTGTTGCGAGCGGTTCTCAGTCAGTCAGTCAGTCAGTCAGTCAGTCGTTGCGAGTCTGTACTCTGTCAGTAGTCGTCATGCAGAGCGGTCGGTCAGTAGTAGCAGCCGAGTGCGGTTGTGTGATGTAGGCGGCCGGCAACACTGGTCAAGATGGTGAATAAGGTATACTGTTAATTAATATAATCATTAGATAATGAAAAGGTTTATTTATTGTAATTATTCTCCAACAAGTTCCCCAATAATAATTTTTATTTCAAAAGCATTTTTCAAACATTTAATTTTTTATTGAACTAAAGAGTTCGTTGCACTTCACATTTCATTCCACTTCTTTGAAGAAAAATTTCACTAAAATCACAAAAAAAAAGGAGAATATTATTATTTGCAATGCAGTTCCTCCAGGCGCTGCGCAACAACAAGAGCAGAAATGTGACATCCATTTATTCTGAGGTAAGACTGTAATTCTGATTGTTTTGCACAGGGCCAAAGACCGATATTTCGGTTTAATTGAAGTTTCTTGTCACTGAACGGACTTTAAATGTTGTGAAGAATTTATATTTGAGTCGGATTGCGAATTTCACATTTTTGTTGCCATTTTCAATACCTCTCATTGTGGGCGAGGTTACAATTAGCGCAATGTCCATTAGCATCCGTAAATAACATTGTCCATTATTTTAAATTTTGCGGGGAGGTTACAACACACAGACACCAAAAAAAAAAAAAAAAAAAAAAAAAAAAGAAACAAAAAAATTGCATTTGTATCCGCTCCTCAATTGTAGATACCCCTTACACAGCTGTGTGCAATGAATGAGTGCTGGCTGGTAATTAATTGCACTCCTTGGAGGGAAATGCCATAGGAAGTAGTCTTTAAAAAGTGAATGTTTTTCGTTAAAAGACAAAAGTTACTTTAGAAAAAAGTAATAGTGGGGCTTTTGTTGTTGAAGAACATACGTTATCAGATTTGCGCAATGCAGCTTCACACTACCTTTTGATTATAACACAATATACTATATACATCGTCCCGAACCGTGACCAGAGTCGCGAGACGAGCAGAGCACGCCGCCGACGCCCGCTCAGTACAACCGTCCACCCGCTACTACTGTCGACCGACTACTACCTCTCCCGACTCGCGCTACAATATATATAACAACTGTTCCTGGCGACCCGGTGCGTGCCACTACTGTCGTCTGGCGCGGTCCAAGCGCCGACCAGCAACGATAAATAACTCTCTGGTCAGACGGAGATGCTGTCATGCCTCGCCATCGCTCTGGTAATGAATACATACGTGTTGCAGCGTGCGTACCACCGGAACACGCAGTGGCGGAGCCAAAGACTGTGTTGTCGAGGTCGAGTGCGAGCGGGAAGAGAGGCAGCGTCGGCACGGAGATGCAAGCGAGCGCGAGACGCACGGGGGCTGCGGCGTGGCGCGTTTGCGGTCGGCGCCTTTGGTGGCAACGGCCGGGACAAGCAGCGGTGTATGGTGTGGTGCGGGGCGGACAGGGGCGGCGGTGGACGGGGCGGAGGCGGCGCGACGACGGCATGGGGGCGAAAACGGGACGGGGGACGGCGGATGTTGAGAGGCGTCACGCGCGGACAGGACACAGACACAGAGACACACAGATTGGAAAGGGAGGGTGCGCGGTTAGTAGTTGGGAATGTGCGTACCGTGCGGGATGGGAGTGGGCGAGGAACACGGTCGTGGCCCCTGTTTTGGGTGCGTGTGATGACGTCGGTGTGTTGTGGGAAGGGAAGGTGCTGTGGCGGCGGCGCGTAATGGGCGTAGGCCGAAGAGAGAAAGGGAACGTGGGCAGTGTGTTGGCAAGCGTCGGTTCGACTGCGACGTTGATGGGCAGGGCAGGGCAAGGTTAATGGTGGTAGGAGTAGGCGTGTGGGCGCAAAAAATCTGCCGCTGCAGGCGGTGCCGTAACCGCCATGGGGCGGGAAGGAGAGAGGGCCAAAGAAAGAAAGAAAGAAAGAAAGAAAGAAAGAAAGAAAGAAAGAAAGAAAGAAAGAAGAAAACGAAGGAAAAAAACAAAACAAAAAAAAGGAGGGGCGGGGGCGGGGGCGGGCGAAAGTGGAGAGGCGGTGGTGTGAGAAGGGCGGGGGCGGAAGGAAGGCAGGAAGGACAAGAGGCGAGGCGACGGCTTGCTTTGTGTATCGGTCGGTCTCTGGCTATGCTTCGTTTTCTGCAGCAGGGTCGGTGCGCGGCGTGGCTCGCGGCAGTGGGAACGCCTGGTGGCTGGACGGCCAGCAATGCGGTTGGATGGGCGGCCACAGCACCGCACCTGTGCCCGAGGAGGAGACGCTGGCGGCGGGCCCTGAGGTGAGGCCGGCTCGGCTGGGGCTGTGGATGTGTAGGTGTGCGCCGCTGCTGCAACAACGAGTAAAACGCGAGAAGAAGGGATGGCGGTAGAGAGAGGTAAAAAAAAAAAAAAAGGTCGTGTTGTGTTGATGCGCAGGCAGACGCGTACAGAGAGACGAGCCCGGTCTGCAGCAGGGTGTGGCCGTGCCGAGTGCAGAGCAGCGGCGGCTCGGTTCGGTTCGGCCCGGCCCGGCGGGCCGCGCTGTTGTCGCGAACGTGAGCGCCCCCTGGCGGGTGGCCGGAGGCGGCGCGGCGTGTTGGACGTGTGGCTGGTGGCAGTGCACAATTTGCGAGTGGCTGGCGGTGTGGTGTGGCGGTTGGCGCGTCGGGCGGCGGAGAGGTATGTGTTGCGGGCGCCCTTTGCTGCGCTGCGTCGTTGCGTGTGCCGTACAGGGCGGGCGCTTGTCGACTGTGTGGGCGGTGTGGCGAATTGGCGTGAAACGGCTGCCGAGAGGTGTGTGGTAGCGAGAGCCGGTCGTTGTCAGTGCGAAGGGGAATGTGCGTGCGTTTGGCGGTTTCGGTGTGCTTTTTGCGGCGTGAGAGTGGGAATTAGTGGGGCCGGCTGTTGTGTTGGTTCCTTGTGTCTTGTGTCGCGTAGCTTGATGGCAACGTGGAAGGACGCCGGTTTCGTTTCGAGCCTTGCGTGTGGTTGTCGACGTTGACTGGTTGGCGTGTGCCGATGCACGTGCATGTGTGGGTCGCGAGTGCGTTTTTGGCTGGGTGTGTGTGTGTGTGTTTTGGGGGGGAAGGGGGAGGCGGTGGTGAAAGTGCAGTCGTTGCCACGGGCGTCGTCGGGTGGGGCTGGGGCTGTGCGTCGTGGCGGAAAGGTGGTAGGTTGCGGGAAGCGAGCCCGTCGTTGACGGTGTCGCGTGAGTTGTGAATCGAGTGGGGCGCGGGGCGCGGGACAGGAGCAGCGTGCCGCTGCGTCGTGGTCGTCAGCAGAGGCTGTGCGTGTGCTTGTCCTTTTTGTGGGCGGTTCGTGCGAGGCGTTTTTGTTTTGTGTTGCCCTAGTTGTTAGTTTATTTTGGTTGTTGTTTGTTATTTTGAGACGACGACTGGTTGGTGGCGTGCGCGCGAAGTGGCGGTGTGCGCTTCCCGTGTCGTTTTGTTTTTGTGTGTTTTTTTTTTTTTTTTTGCACTGGGCCCCGGGGGGTGGGTGGGTGGGTGGGTGGGTGGGTGCGTGCGTGTGTGTCGATTGCCGGCTGGCGAAAGGTGCGCCATCGGCGGGGTGGGTCGCCGGCACAAGTAGAGGCGGCGGCGGCGGCGTTGTTGCTGTTGTTGTGTGGTGTTTGTTTTGTTCGGCTGTGTTGCGGTGCGTGTGAATGGTGGTGCAAAAGCGCTGGCGTCGGGGCTGCGACTGCGACGGCGGCGAGCCGCGGGCGCGCATGATAGTGATGTTGTGAACAGCGGCTGTGTACGGTAGTGGTGTTGTTGTAGCACGACGTGCATCCGGGCCGGCGCGGAAAGCGCAGTTGCGGGCGGTTGCCCTTCGGTGCCAGCCATGTCGCGTGAGCGGCGGGTTGCTCTGGTGTGGACACGTGGTGCTCTGGGTTGTTGTGTGGTGCCCTTTGGCCGGTGGGGGTGGTTCGCGTGTGTCTCGTTCGCGCTCGGTATCTGGTCGTGGTCGTGCTGCTCCCCCGTCTGTCGGCGGTTTTCGACGTCGTCTGTACGTTTTTGTTCGTTTGCGGCGTGCCTGCCGACGTGTCCCGTCGCGACCTTTCAACCGAAAGTGTGGCGCCCGAAGGTGAACGAACGCAACCCTGACCTCGGCGCTTTACGCTGAGCCGAGCGAACCGAACCTAACCCTGTGGTGTGGCGAGGTGAGCTCAGCCTGTGAGCCCCTAACGTCTACGTAAGGTAAGCTGTCCGGCTCACGCCTCACGGTTTGAACGCTTTTGTAACCTACGTTTGACGCTTCTTAGCCTAGCACTGACCCCTTAACCTAACGTGTAACCTAACCTAACCTAACCTAACCTAACCTAACCTCTGACGCCTGACGTGTTTGAATGCTTAACCTAAGTTTGACGCTTAACCTAACCCAAGTCCCCTTAACCTAACCCACGTCCACCTAACCTAACGTAACCCAACCTAGACGTGTAAACGTAATGTGTAACGCGTAACGTGTAAGGTCGGCTGTCGTGTGTGCTGACGGCAGATTGGGTTGGTCTGTAGATTCGGATTGCGGTTTGCCTCGGTCGAGGGGTTGGGTCGGAAGCGGCGAGGGGCGGCGGCGCCTGTTGCGCAGGCGGCGTCCGTTTGCGGCGGGCAATTGTTGAGAAACGGCTGTGAATGTTGGCGGGCGAGAGGAGGAGGACGGCGCGCGATGTGGCCCGACGGCTGCGGGCCGATCGGGAAACGGCGGGAGGGCGACGGAAGGCGATGGGGCGGCGGAGGCGCGTTTGCACGGCCGTCATCGCCGCACGCCTCGGCTTGTGTGGCTGTGGCGCCGGCCGCGCTGGCCGGGCTGCCGCGGCGACGGTGTGGGAGTTTTGCCGAAGGTTTGGCCATTGTGGCGGGTCGTCGGCTGGGGCTGTGGGGGCGGCATTTGGGCGGGGGCGGCGATTCTCGGCGGGCCGACCCAGGCTGTAGCGCGCGGTAGCTGCAGTTTGGCCGTGGTTTGCGGCGCTGCCGTGGCGACTGGTTGGCGACTGTGGTGTGGCTGTGTGTAGCCCCATCCTCGGTGGTTTGAAAGGCGCGGGCGGTTGTGGCGCAGGTTTGGGGCTGCTCCGCACAGGCTGTCGGACGTTGGGCGGTAGCAAGCGCGGGAGGCGCGGCGCGGCGGCGCGCAGAGTGGCGGCCGCTCTCTCGGCCGTCCGCGCCCGCCCGCGACACTGGCTGGGCCTTGTGATTCTCTGCTCTGCTGCTGTGCTGTGCTGTGCTGTGCTTGCGTGCCTGCCGTCCGTCCCGCTCGCTCTCGCTCTCGCTGTGTGTTACGCGCGTCGTCGAAATGGCAGATCAGGCGGCTACGAACGAGACTGCTGCGGCACCCGCCGCCACCGGCACTACGAAGAAGGCCAAGTCTGCGTCGTCTGCGAAGAAGCCGCGCGCCAAGCCTGCGCACCCGCGCACCTCTGAGATGGTGACGGCCGCCATCAAGAGTCTGAAGGAGCGCGGCGGGTCGTCGCTGCAGGCGATCAAGAAGTACATAGCCGCGCACTACAAGCTGGACGCGGAGAAGCTGGCGCCGTTTATCAAGAAGTACCTCAAGTCGGCCGTCGTGGCGGGCGAGCTGGTGCAGACGAAGGGGAAGGGCGCGTCCGGCTCGTTCAAGCTTGCCGGCGCCGGCGGCGGGGGGGCGGCCGAGGGCGGCAAGGCCCGTGCTGGCGGTGCCAAGAAGAAGCGCGCCGCTCCGGCCAGCAAGGAGAAGAAGGGCGCCCGTGCGGCCGGCGCAAAGAAGGCTGGTGGCGTGAAGGCGGCGACCGGTCGGAAGGCGGGCGCCGCCAAGAAGGCGTCTGCGGCGTCGGCCGCTCCCGCGGGTGCGAAGAAGGCGGCTGCGGCCAAGCCGGCCAAGGCCAAGTCGCCGTCGAAGGCGAAGAAGGCCGCCAAGGTTCCGACGAAGAAGCCGAAGGCGCCGCGCCCGAAGAAGGCGACGACGCCGTCTAAGGCGAAGGCTTCGCCCAAGAAGAAGAAGTAGAGTAGAGTAGAGTAGAGGAGAAAGAGATGGGAGAAAGGAAGGGTTTGGCGCTTGACTCCGTCGTCCCCACCCCCCGTCGTCGTCTAGTGGCGCGCAAGAGACGCGCGGCCCAAAACGGCCCTTCTCAGGGCCATCAAAGCACGTCGGGGAAGGTTTTGATTGTCGTGTTGCGTTTGGTGTGGGTGTCTTTGTGTATGCCCGTGGGGGATGCTGTTTGCGTGCCGTGGTGGATGGATTGCGGGGGTCGGTGGCGGGTGTGGGCGGCGGTAGCGGTAAGCGGTGTTGTTGTTGTTGTCGTCGTGGTTGATTGTCGCCGTGTTTGTGGCGGCGGCCGACGGTTGGTTTTCTGTCACGTTGTTTTGTTTGAATACGTTGGTTGGCTTGCCTGCGTTCGTTCTTCTCGGATGTCTGTCTTGTCGAGTCGTGTCTGGTCTTTGTTTTGTTCCTTTGTGTGTGTGTGTGTGTGTGTTATGTTTTGCAACGGGGGGCACGTTGAGATGTGGAAGGAGTCGGCGGGGATTTCGGTGGCGTTGGAGAGCGAGCGAGCGCGCCTGCCTGGCCGTTGGCCGTCGGAGTGGAGTGCGGGTTGTTTTTGTTTTCGAAACGAAAGCGGCGGCCGGCCAGCCACCCGTGCGGTGTGACGTCGGCCGTTGGGTATTGTGCGCTTTGAGCGCCGGGGAGGGATGATGTGTGATTGTTGCGCGCTGCTAGCAGGCAGGCAGAGTGAGCGGGTGTGGCGGGCGGACGGGAAGTGGTGGTTGTTGTTTTTGGGTTGCGGGGCGAGAGGCAGGCGACCGACAAAGTTTGCTCGCGACGGAGAGATGTTAGTGGCCCTGAAAAGGGCCGTTTTTGTTTGTGCGGTGCGGTGCCGCGGCGCGGTTTAGGCGCGCTCGCCGCGGATGCGGCGCGCGAGCTGGATGTCCTTGGGCATGATGGTGACGCGCTTGGCGTGGATTGCGCACAGGTTGGTGTCTTCGAAGAGGCCGACGAGGTAGGCCTCGCTGGCCTCCTGCAGGGCCATGACTGCGGAGCTCTGGAAGCGCAGGTCGGTCTTGAAGTCCTGGGCGATCTCGCGCACTAGGCGCTGGAATGGCAGCTTGCGGATGAGCAGCTCTGTGCTCTTCTGGTAGCGCCTGATTTCTCGCAGGGCGACGGTGCCCGGCCTGTAGCGGTGGGGCTTCTTGACGCCTCCGGTGGCGGGCGCGCTCTTCCTCGCCGCCTTGGTGGCGAGCTGTTTGCGCGGCGCCTTTCCGCCGGTGGACTTGCGGGCCGTTTGCTTTGTGCGGGCCATAGCGGTAGCGGAGCGGCGTGCGTGGAGGTTAGGTGCGGCGCGGCGTCCGGTGCTGCCTTGACAACGGGCCCGCGCGCCTCCGTGCTGCGCTTATATGCCCTCGGTTGCGCGTGGTGGGGGGAGGGCGGGCCAGAGTCTATATAGGGGGGCGGCGGGCGCGCTGGGCGCAGACCGTAGCCGACTCGCCAGCCGCTGCAGCTGCTGTTTGTGCACGTTGTTGCTTTGCCCGAGGAAGGAAGGATGACAGGCCGCGGCAAGGGAGGAAAGGGGCTCGGCAAGGGTGGCGCCAAGCGGCACCGCAAGGTGTTGCGCGACAACATCCAGGGCATCACGAAGCCCGCCATCCGCCGCCTGGCTCGCAGGGGCGGCGTGAAGCGCATCTCTGGTCTGATCTACGAGGAGACCCGCGGGGTGCTGAAGGTGTTCCTGGAGAACGTGATCCGCGACGCGGTGACGTACACTGAGCACGCCAAGCGCAAGACTGTGACGGCCATGGACGTGGTGTACGCCCTGAAGAGGCAGGGGCGCACCCTGTACGGTTTCGGCGGTTAGGCTGCGTCGCAGCGGGCGCTGGCCTTCCCGCGGCCGTGCTTGTGGGTGGGAGAGACTAGAAAACGGCCCTTTTCAGGGCCACCACACTGTTCGGAAGTTGAAAAGTGCGAAAGAGTCTGTGTTGTTTGTTTGTTTCTTTCTTTCCGTTTGAGCGACGTGATGTGACTGGGAGGGGAGAAGGAAAGGAAACGTGTCATGTGGCTGGCTGTGTGTGGAGCTGCTTCGTTTGTGTTTGTTATTGTGTGTCGTTGTATCGATCGCGACGGAGATGGCGGGCTGTGTGTTGTTGTGCGAGAGGCGGTGATTATTTGCTTGCGTGGTTTGGCCCTGTGTGTTTGCGGCGGCGTTGGGGTTTCCGAGGCAAGGCGTGTGGGCATAGGCGGCCGGATCAGCTGTTTCGTTCGTGTCGACGGCCGTTGCGCGCGGGAGTGGAGGGCGGTGTGTCGACACGCCTCCCTGTAACAATGGTCGTCATTATTGCTGCCGTTGTCGTTTGGAAGGCGACTGCGACCGTGCAAAAATGAATGTGTGTGTGTGTGTGTGTTGGGCCACACGGGCTGTGTGGACGACAAGATGGCGGACGTGCGCCGGCGGCGGCTGTGCAAAGTTAAAACAAAACAAGGTGCGGCGAGGACGACTGAAATTTTGCTTTGGACGTAGGTTTGTGTGGTGGCCCTGAAAAGGGCCGATTGTTGTGGGCCGAGCCGAGCCGGCAAAGCGCGTTGCGATTGCCTGGCCTCCTTTAGGCCTTCTTCTCGGTCTTCTTTGGCAGCAGGACGGCCTGGATGTTGGGCAGGACACCACCCTGTGCGATGGTGACGCCCGACAGGAGCTTGTTGAGCTCCTCGTCGTTGCGGATGGCAAGCTGCAGGTGGCGCGGGATGATGCGCGTCTTCTTGTTGTCGCGGGCCGCGTTTCCGGCCAGCTCGAGCACCTCAGCCGCGAGGTACTCCATGACGGCGGCGAGGTAGACGGGCGCCCCGGCGCCGACGCGCTCTGCGTAGTTTCCCTTGCGCAGGAGGCGGTGGATTCTGCCGACCGGGAACTGGAGCCCAGCCCTGCTTGAGCGGGACTTTGACTTGCCCTTGACTTTGCCTCCCTTTCCGCGTCCGGACATGGCGATGGGCTAGCGACGGTGCACACGAAACGGAAACGAAAAACGACCGGTGCGAGCGGCAGCGAGTCGAGCAGCGGAGTGCGTGCCGGCGCAGCCGGGGTGGGGGTGCTTTATGGGCTCGGGTGCGGCGGCCGGTTGCGCGCGCGCCCCATTGGTCGGCGGCCGCAACAGGGCGAGCTGGTAAAGGTGCGGCGGCGGCTGGCGGCGGGTGCCACTGTGTGGGGAGACGCTGACTAGAGCGGAGCGCTTGCTACTGGTGTTGCTGCTGCCGTACGTTCGTTCGTTCGAGATGCCGCCCAAGACTAGCGGGAAGGCCGCCAAGAAGGCTGGCAAGGCGCAGAAGAACATTTCGAAGGGCGACAAGAAGAAGAAGCGCAAGAGGAAGGAGAGCTATGCCATCTACATCTACAAGGTGCTGAAGCAGGTGCACCCTGACACGGGCATCTCGTCGAAGGCGATGAGCATCATGAACAGCTTCGTGAACGACATTTTCGAGCGCATTGCGGCCGAGGCTTCTCGCCTGGCGCACTACAACAAGCGCTCGACCATCACGTCCCGCGAGATCCAGACCGCTGTGCGGCTGTTGCTGCCTGGCGAGCTGGCCAAGCACGCCGTGAGCGAGGGCACGAAGGCGGTGACCAAGTACACGAGCTCCAAGTAAGGAGGTGGCTCTGGAATGGAAGGAAGGAAGGAAGGAAGGAGAAGGCTCCTCCGTTGCGAGAGCGGCAAAACGGCCCTTTTCAGGGCCACCAACTTGCCTTTTGCGGGAAGGGCGGAATTGTTGTTGTTGTTGTTGTTGTTTGTGTGGACGGCTGTGATGTATGTGTGCATTTTGATTGTGGGTGGGGGGGGCGCGTCAAAGCGTGTTGCGGGGGACGGCCACGAGGTTGGTCGCCGTGGCGTGGAATGGTGGCACGCCTCGTTGGAGTGGTTTTGACCCATTGGTGTTGGTGTGTGTGTGTGTGTGTGTGTGTGTGTGTGTGTGTGTGTGTGTGTGTTAACCTGTCTGCGAGGGGGGACAGTGCGATCGGCGACTTTTGTGTCACCGTAACGACGGCCGTTTGCGGGTTTGTTTTTTGCACATCATACATGGCGAGGGTGAAATGTGAAATGTTTTTGTTTGGTTTTTTTTTTTGCCGCCCACTATTCCCTTTGCTGTACGCCGAGTTTGACAATGGTGCGACGTAACTGCAGCGTGGAGGTGTGTGAGTGACGTTGAAATTGAACGTGCCATTAAGACGCATTGTTGTTGTATTGTACTGTACGTGTACGGCGACACGCACGATGATGTACCATTCGACTCTGATTTTTGATAGCCGTGTCTGACTGATTGCGTACGACGCACGCACACCGATGTCGTCATTCAAGATGCACGCGTGTCCAGTGCAGTACAGTAAGCGCGACGCTAGACGGCGGCGGCGGCGGCGGCGGCGGCGGCGGTCGTCGTCGTTTGTTTGGCGAATGTCTGTACACGTGTTTGTCTGTGTCCATCCGGTATGTATTTGTTTGTTTGAAAGTGTTTTGTGTGTCGGTGACGTGGTCCGATCCGTCGCCCCCTGAGTAACTGTCGATCGGCGCGATAGACCGGCGTCACGCAACTGAACCGAAGTCTTGGGCACACCCGTCATACTGTTGTACACCGTCGCGCTGAGAACGGTAACGAAAGGTTGACTTTGATCGGTCGAATGTCTGGGCAGAACGTGAGGAATGAGGCAAGAGTGCAAGGAGGGGGGGCAAAAGAGAGAGGAAGGGAAAAAGGGGAGAAGCGCATTCGTAGAGCAACGGAACGTTCCCGTGTCGGAGGCGTATTGGAGCCGCACTGAAATGCGTTTAACGGCGGCGCGGCTGCAAGTGTCTGCCGTGGTGAACGTTACCTTTGACGGCTGCATTGGGCTTTGCTTTTGCTTTCGCTTTCGCTTTCCCGGATGTACGTAACGTTTGTTGATATGGTTCTGAGGAAGAGTGTATGACAGTGCCGTGCCGTCCATGTTCGTGTGCCCTCCCATTGTGTGTATGCTATTGTCTGTGTACTTGAATGATGTATGTAGGTGTTAGTGGACATGTTTTACCAGTGGGGGGAAATGGATCGCCGATAGTTGGCGTCACTCTGTCACGGTCGAGATGACGCACCCTCCGTACAGAAAGGTGTCGAGAAAGTGTGTGTGTGTGTGTGTGTGTGTGTGTGTGCGTCCGTGAATTGGCAGTGTTTGGAGGTGGGCGTGCCCTGCATGTGGCCCGGAAGGCTGTTCGTTTGGCGGTAGTGTTGTGTGGACAGGGGAGGGGCATGCGTAACGCTGCTGGCATGGCATTTCGGGAGATGGGAGGGGGCAAACGAGGAGCGGCGGCCAAAGACGGGACGGGGAGGGGCGCGGTGTGGGTGGCTTGCGCCTGTGCTCGGCGTTGTGGTTTGTGCAAAAGAGGAGGAGAAAAACAATGAGTTGCCAGGGAGGGGAGCGGTGTTGTGTTGTGGTTGTCGTGGTGTAGCCGCAGACGCGGCTGTCAGTGAACGTGGCGAGACGGACGGATGCGCGGAGGGGCGGGGGCGGCGCATTTCGCCGGTGCCGTGCCGTGCCATGCCTGAAAGCCGCGTGGTCGCTGTGTTGTTGTTGGCGTGGGGGCGAGGAGAGTACCGTACGGGTGTGCTTGTGCGCCGGAAATGGCACACTGCGCCTGCCCGTCTTGGAGGCTGATGGCTGTGGTGTGGAAATGGGGCGCGGTGATGTTGAAGCAGTTGAAGAACAGAAAAGAAACCAAGAAAACGGAAGGCGTGATGCGGCGGTGGTGGTTGAGAGCGGGAAAAACAAAACAAAACAAAAAAAGAACAACAAAAAAAAGAAGGAAAAACAACAAGAAACAAAAAAGAAAACAAAAAGTCTATCAATACTAAAATGTAAATGGAAATGGAAATGGACCCAGGTACATAACCTCCCTGCACAAATAGCAGAGAGTCCGATGATAATAAAAATGTGCCAGAATGTTAACGTCCCTACAAAACAAACCCAACGATAATATTAATGAAAGAATGAACCGTATGTAACATTGCAACAGACATAATGAAACCTGATAAATTGTATAAGGGCAGCAGCGTTGACCTTTGGCCCTGTATTCAGAATAAAAAGAGCCAAAGATCGTTACCCCAATGAAAAGAAGACACTGAAACACGTATGTAACGTAGCAGCGATGGCGAGACATTGTAGCATCTGTGACCAGAGAGTTTGCGCTGGACTGCGCGAGTGTTGCGAGCGGTTCTCAGTCAGTCAGTCAGTCAGTCAGTCAGTCGTTGCGAGTCTGTACTCTGTCAGTAGTCGTCATGCAGAGCGGTCGGTCAGTAGTAGCAGCCGAGTGCGGTTGTGTGATGTAGGCGGCCGGCAACACTGGTCAAGATGGTGAATAAGGTATACTGTTAATTAATATAATCATTAGATAATGAAAAGGTTTATTTATTGTAATTATTCTCCAACAAGTTCCCCAATAATAATTTTTATTTCAAAAGCATTTTTCAAACATTTAATTTTTTATTGAACTAAAGAGTTCGTTGCACTTCACATTTCATTCCACTTCTTTGAAGAAAAATTTCACTAAAATCACAAAAAAAAAGGAGAATATTATTATTTGCAATGCAGTTCCTCCAGGCGCTGCGCAACAACAAGAGCAGAAATGTGACATCCATTTATTCTGAGGTAAGACTGTAATTCTGATTGTTTTGCACAGGGCCAAAGACCGATATTTCGGTTTAATTGAAGTTTCTTGTCACTGAACGGACTTTAAATGTTGTGAAGAATTTATATTTGAGTCGGATTGCGAATTTCACATTTTTGTTGCCATTTTCAATACCTCTCATTGTGGGCGAGGTTACAATTAGCGCAATGTCCATTAGCATCCGTAAATAACATTGTCCATTATTTTAAATTTTGCGGGGAGGTTACAACACACAGACACCAAAAAAAAAAAAAAAAAAAAAAAAAAAGAAACAAAAAAATTGCATTTGTATCCGCTCCTCAATTGTAGATACCCCTTACACAGCTGTGTGCAATGAATGAGTGCTGGCTGGTAATTAATTGCACTCCTTGGAGGGAAATGCCATAGGAAGTAGTCTTTAAAAAGTGAATGTTTTTCGTTAAAAGACAAAAGTTACTTTAGAAAAAAGTAATAGTGGGGCTTTTGTTGTTGAAGAACATACGTTATCAGATTTGCGCAATGCAGCTTCACACTACCTTTTGATTATAACACAATATACTATATACATCGTCCCGAACCGTGACCAGAGTCGCGAGACGAGCAGAGCACGCCGCCGACGCCCGCTCAGTACAACCGTCCACCCGCTACTACTGTCGACCGACTACTACCTCTCCCGACTCGCGCTACAATATATATAACAACTGTTCCTGGCGACCCGGTGCGTGCCACTACTGTCGTCTGGCGCGGTCCAAGCGCCGACCAGCAACGATAAATAACTCTCTGGTCAGACGGAGATGCTGTCATGCCTCGCCATCGCTCTGGTAATGAATACATACGTGTTGCAGCGTGCGTACCACCGGAACACGCAGTGGCGGAGCCAAAGACTGTGTTGTCGAGGTCGAGTGCGAGCGGGAAGAGAGGCAGCGTCGGCACGGAGATGCAAGCGAGCGCGAGACGCACGGGGGCTGCGGCGTGGCGCGTTTGCGGTCGGCGCCTTTGGTGGCAACGGCCGGGACAAGCAGCGGTGTATGGTGTGGTGCGGGGCGGACAGGGGCGGCGGTGGACGGGGCGGAGGCGGCGCGACGACGGCATGGGGGCGAAAACGGGACGGGGGACGGCGGATGTTGAGAGGCGTCACGCGCGGACAGGACACAGACACAGAGACACACAGATTGGAAAGGGAGGGTGCGCGGTTAGTAGTTGGGAATGTGCGTACCGTGCGGGATGGGAGTGGGCGAGGAACACGGTCGTGGCCCCTGTTTTGGGTGCGTGTGATGACGTCGGTGTGTTGTGGGAAGGGAAGGTGCTGTGGCGGCGGCGCGTAATGGGCGTAGGCCGAAGAGAGAAAGGGAACGTGGGCAGTGTGTTGGCAAGCGTCGGTTCGACTGCGACGTTGATGGGCAGGGCAGGGCAAGGTTAATGGTGGTAGGAGTAGGCGTGTGGGCGCAAAAAATCTGCCGCTGCAGGCGGTGCCGTAACCGCCATGGGGCGGGAAGGAGAGAGGGCCAAAGAAAGAAAGAAAGAAAGAAAGAAAGAAAGAAAGAAAGAAAGAAAGAAAGAAAGAAAGAAGAAAACGAAGGAAAAAAACAAAACAAAAAAAAGGAGGGGCGGGGGCGGGGGCGGGCGAAAGTGGAGAGGCGGTGGTGTGAGAAGGGCGGGGGCGGAAGGAAGGCAGGAAGGACAAGAGGCGAGGCGACGGCTTGCTTTGTGTATCGGTCGGTCTCTGGCTATGCTTCGTTTTCTGCAGCAGGGTCGGTGCGCGGCGTGGCTCGCGGCAGTGGGAACGCCTGGTGGCTGGACGGCCAGCAATGCGGTTGGATGGGCGGCCACAGCACCGCACCTGTGCCCGAGGAGGAGACGCTGGCGGCGGGCCCTGAGGTGAGGCCGGCTCGGCTGGGGCTGTGGATGTGTAGGTGTGCGCCGCTGCTGCAACAACGAGTAAAACGCGAGAAGAAGGGATGGCGGTAGAGAGAGGTAAAAAAAAAAAAAAAGGTCGTGTTGTGTTGATGCGCAGGCAGACGCGTACAGAGAGACGAGCCCGGTCTGCAGCAGGGTGTGGCCGTGCCGAGTGCAGAGCAGCGGCGGCTCGGTTCGGTTCGGCCCGGCCCGGCGGGCCGCGCTGTTGTCGCGAACGTGAGCGCCCCCTGGCGGGTGGCCGGAGGCGGCGCGGCGTGTTGGACGTGTGGCTGGTGGCAGTGCACAATTTGCGAGTGGCTGGCGGTGTGGTGTGGCGGTTGGCGCGTCGGGCGGCGGAGAGGTATGTGTTGCGGGCGCCCTTTGCTGCGCTGCGTCGTTGCGTGTGCCGTACAGGGCGGGCGCTTGTCGACTGTGTGGGCGGTGTGGCGAATTGGCGTGAAACGGCTGCCGAGAGGTGTGTGGTAGCGAGAGCCGGTCGTTGTCAGTGCGAAGGGGAATGTGCGTGCGTTTGGCGGTTTCGGTGTGCTTTTTGCGGCGTGAGAGTGGGAATTAGTGGGGCCGGCTGTTGTGTTGGTTCCTTGTGTCTTGTGTCGCGTAGCTTGATGGCAACGTGGAAGGACGCCGGTTTCGTTTCGAGCCTTGCGTGTGGTTGTCGACGTTGACTGGTTGGCGTGTGCCGATGCACGTGCATGTGTGGGTCGCGAGTGCGTTTTTGGCTGGGTGTGTGTGTGTGTGTTTTGGGGGGGAAGGGGGAGGCGGTGGTGAAAGTGCAGTCGTTGCCACGGGCGTCGTCGGGTGGGGCTGGGGCTGTGCGTCGTGGCGGAAAGGTGGTAGGTTGCGGGAAGCGAGCCCGTCGTTGACGGTGTCGCGTGAGTTGTGAATCGAGTGGGGCGCGGGGCGCGGGACAGGAGCAGCGTGCCGCTGCGTCGTGGTCGTCAGCAGAGGCTGTGCGTGTGCTTGTCCTTTTTGTGGGCGGTTCGTGCGAGGCGTTTTTGTTTTGTGTTGCCCTAGTTGTTAGTTTATTTTGGTTGTTGTTTGTTATTTTGAGACGACGACTGGTTGGTGGCGTGCGCGCGAAGTGGCGGTGTGCGCTTCCCGTGTCGTTTTGTTTTTGTGTGTTTTTTTTTTTTTTTTGCACTGGGCCCCGGGGGGTGGGTGGGTGGGTGGGTGGGTGGGTGCGTGCGTGTGTGTCGATTGCCGGCTGGCGAAAGGTGCGCCATCGGCGGGGTGGGTCGCCGGCACAAGTAGAGGCGGCGGCGGCGGCGTTGTTGCTGTTGTTGTGTGGTGTTTGTTTTGTTCGGCTGTGTTGCGGTGCGTGTGAATGGTGGTGCAAAAGCGCTGGCGTCGGGGCTGCGACTGCGACGGCGGCGAGCCGCGGGCGCGCATGATAGTGATGTTGTGAACAGCGGCTGTGTACGGTAGTGGTGTTGTTGTAGCACGACGTGCATCCGGGCCGGCGCGGAAAGCGCAGTTGCGGGCGGTTGCCCTTCGGTGCCAGCCATGTCGCGTGAGCGGCGGGTTGCTCTGGTGTGGACACGTGGTGCTCTGGGTTGTTGTGTGGTGCCCTTTGGCCGGTGGGGGTGGTTCGCGTGTGTCTCGTTCGCGCTCGGTATCTGGTCGTGGTCGTGCTGCTCCCCCGTCTGTCGGCGGTTTTCGACGTCGTCTGTACGTTTTTGTTCGTTTGCGGCGTGCCTGCCGACGTCGTCCCGTCGCGACCTTTCAACCGAAAGTGTGGCGCCCGAAGGTGAACGAACGCAACCCTGACCTCGGCGCTTTACGCTGAGCCGAGCGAACCGAACCTAACCCTGTGGTGTGGCGAGGTGAGCTCAGCCTGTGAGCCCCTAACGTCTACGTAAGGTAAGCTGTCCGGCTCACGCCTCACGGTTTGAACGCTTTTGTAACCTACGTTTGACGCTTCTTAGCCTAGCACTGACCCCTTAACCTAACGTGTAACCTAACCTAACCTAACCTAACCTAACCTAACCTCTGACGCCTGACGTGTTTGAATGCTTAACCTAAGTTTGACGCTTAACCTAACCCAAGTCCCCTTAACCTAACCCACGTCCACCTAACCTAACGTAACCCAACCTAGACGTGTAAACGTAATGTGTAACGCGTAACGTGTAAGGTCGGCTGTCGTGTGTGCTGACGGCAGATTGGGTTGGTCTGTAGATTCGGATTGCGGTTTGCCTCGGTCGAGGGGTTGGGTCGGAAGCGGCGAGGGGCGGCGGCGCCTGTTGCGCAGGCGGCGTCCGTTTGCGGCGGGCAATTGTTGAGAAACGGCTGTGAATGTTGGCGGGCGAGAGGAGGAGGACGGCGCGCGATGTGGCCCGACGGCTGCGGGCCGATCGGGAAACGGCGGGAGGGCGACGGAAGGCGATGGGGCGGCGGAGGCGCGTTTGCACGGCCGTCATCGCCGCACGCCTCGGCTTGTGTGGCTGTGGCGCCGGCCGCGCTGGCCGGGCTGCCGCGGCGACGGTGTGGGAGTTTTGCCGAAGGTTTGGCCATTGTGGCGGGTCGTCGGCTGGGGCTGTGGGGGCGGCATTTGGGCGGGGGCGGCGATTCTCGGCGGGCCGACCCAGGCTGTAGCGCGCGGTAGCTGCAGTTTGGCCGTGGTTTGCGGCGCTGCCGTGGCGACTGGTTGGCGACTGTGGTGTGGCTGTGTGTAGCCCCATCCTCGGTGGTTTGAAAGGCGCGGGCGGTTGTGGCGCAGGTTTGGGGCTGCTCCGCACAGGCTGTCGGACGTTGGGCGGTAGCAAGCGCGGGAGGCGCGGCGCGGCGGCGCGCAGAGTGGCGGCCGCTCTCTCGGCCGTCCGCGCCCGCCCGCGACACTGGCTGGGCCTTGTGATTCTCTGCTCTGCTGCTGTGCTGTGCTGTGCTGTGCTTGCGTGCCTGCCGTCCGTCCCGCTCGCTCTCGCTCTCGCTGTGTGTTACGCGCGTCGTCGAAATGGCAGATCAGGCGGCTACGAACGAGACTGCTGCGGCACCCGCCGCCACCGGCACTACGAAGAAGGCCAAGTCTGCGTCGTCTGCGAAGAAGCCGCGCGCCAAGCCTGCGCACCCGCGCACCTCTGAGATGGTGACGGCCGCCATCAAGAGTCTGAAGGAGCGCGGCGGGTCGTCGCTGCAGGCGATCAAGAAGTACATAGCCGCGCACTACAAGCTGGACGCGGAGAAGCTGGCGCCGTTTATCAAGAAGTACCTCAAGTCGGCCGTCGTGGCGGGCGAGCTGGTGCAGACGAAGGGGAAGGGCGCGTCCGGCTCGTTCAAGCTTGCCGGCGCCGGCGGCGGGGGGGCGGCCGAGGGCGGCAAGGCCCGTGCTGGCGGTGCCAAGAAGAAGCGCGCCGCTCCGGCCAGCAAGGAGAAGAAGGGCGCCCGTGCGGCCGGCGCAAAGAAGGCTGGTGGCGTGAAGGCGGCGACCGGTCGGAAGGCGGGCGCCGCCAAGAAGGCGTCTGCGGCGTCGGCCGCTCCCGCGGGTGCGAAGAAGGCGGCTGCGGCCAAGCCGGCCAAGGCCAAGTCGCCGTCGAAGGCGAAGAAGGCCGCCAAGGTTCCGACGAAGAAGCCGAAGGCGCCGCGCCCGAAGAAGGCGACGACGCCGTCTAAGGCGAAGGCTTCGCCCAAGAAGAAGAAGTAGAGTAGAGTAGAGTAGAGGAGAAAGAGATGGGAGAAAGGAAGGGTTTGGCGCTTGACTCCGTCGTCCCCACCCCCCGTCGTCGTCTAGTGGCGCGCAAGAGACGCGCGGCCCAAAACGGCCCTTCTCAGGGCCATCAAAGCACGTCGGGGAAGGTTTTGATTGTCGTGTTGCGTTTGGTGTGGGTGTCTTTGTGTATGCCCGTGGGGGATGCTGTTTGCGTGCCGTGGTGGATGGATTGCGGGGGTCGGTGGCGGGTGTGGGCGGCGGTAGCGGTAAGCGGTGTTGTTGTTGTTGTCGTCGTGGTTGATTGTCGCCGTGTTTGTGGCGGCGGCCGACGGTTGGTTTTCTGTCACGTTGTTTTGTTTGAATACGTTGGTTGGCTTGCCTGCGTTCGTTCTTCTCGGATGTCTGTCTTGTCGAGTCGTGTCTGGTCTTTGTTTTGTTCCTTTGTGTGTGTGTGTGTGTGTGTTATGTTTTGCAACGGGGGGCACGTTGAGATGTGGAAGGAGTCGGCGGGGATTTCGGTGGCGTTGGAGAGCGAGCGAGCGAGCGAGCGCGCCTGCCTGGCCGTTGGCCGTCGGAGTGGAGTGCGGGTTGTTTTTGTTTTCGAAACGAAAGCGGCGGCCGGCCAGCCACCCGTGCGGTGTGACGTCGGCCGTTGGGTATTGTGCGCTTTGAGCGCCGGGGAGGGATGATGTGTGATTGTTGCGCGCTGCTAGCAGGCAGGCAGAGTGAGCGGGTGTGGCGGGCGGACGGGAAGTGGTGGTTGTTGTTTTTGGGTTGCGGGGCGAGAGGCAGGCGACCGACAAAGTTTGCTCGCGACGGAGAGATGTTAGTGGCCCTGAAAAGGGCCGTTTTTGTTTGTGCGGTGCGGTGCCGCGGCGCGGTTTAGGCGCGCTCGCCGCGGATGCGGCGCGCGAGCTGGATGTCCTTGGGCATGATGGTGACGCGCTTGGCGTGGATTGCGCACAGGTTGGTGTCTTCGAAGAGGCCGACGAGGTAGGCCTCGCTGGCCTCCTGCAGGGCCATGACTGCGGAGCTCTGGAAGCGCAGGTCGGTCTTGAAGTCCTGGGCGATCTCGCGCACTAGGCGCTGGAATGGCAGCTTGCGGATGAGCAGCTCTGTGCTCTTCTGGTAGCGCCTGATTTCTCGCAGGGCGACGGTGCCCGGCCTGTAGCGGTGGGGCTTCTTGACGCCTCCGGTGGCGGGCGCGCTCTTCCTCGCCGCCTTGGTGGCGAGCTGTTTGCGCGGCGCCTTTCCGCCGGTGGACTTGCGGGCCGTTTGCTTTGTGCGGGCCATAGCGGTAGCGGAGCGGCGTGCGTGGAGGTTAGGTGCGGCGCGGCGTCCGGTGCTGCCTTGACAACGGGCCCGCGCGCCTCCGTGCTGCGCTTATATGCCCTCGGTTGCGCGTGGTGGGGGGAGGGCGGGCCAGAGTCTATATAGGGGGGCGGCGGGCGCGCTGGGCGCAGACCGTAGCCGACTCGCCAGCCGCTGCAGCTGCTGTTTGTGCACGTTGTTGCTTTGCCCGAGGAAGGAAGGATGACAGGCCGCGGCAAGGGAGGAAAGGGGCTCGGCAAGGGTGGCGCCAAGCGGCACCGCAAGGTGTTGCGCGACAACATCCAGGGCATCACGAAGCCCGCCATCCGCCGCCTGGCTCGCAGGGGCGGCGTGAAGCGCATCTCTGGTCTGATCTACGAGGAGACCCGCGGGGTGCTGAAGGTGTTCCTGGAGAACGTGATCCGCGACGCGGTGACGTACACTGAGCACGCCAAGCGCAAGACTGTGACGGCCATGGACGTGGTGTACGCCCTGAAGAGGCAGGGGCGCACCCTGTACGGTTTCGGCGGTTAGGCTGCGTCGCAGCGGGCGCTGGCCTTCCCGCGGCCGTGCTTGTGGGTGGGAGAGACTAGAAAACGGCCCTTTTCAGGGCCACCACACTGTTCGGAAGTTGAAAAGTGCGAAAGAGTCTGTGTTGTTTGTTTGTTTCTTTCTTTCCGTTTGAGCGACGTGATGTGACTGGGAGGGGAGAAGGAAAGGAAACGTGTCATGTGGCTGGCTGTGTGTGGAGCTGCTTCGTTTGTGTTTGTTATTGTGTGTCGTTGTATCGATCGCGACGGAGATGGCGGGCTGTGTGTTGTTGTGCGAGAGGCGGTGATTATTTGCTTGCGTGGTTTGGCCCTGTGTGTTTGCGGCGGCGTTGGGGTTTCCGAGGCAAGGCGTGTGGGCATAGGCGGCCGGATCAGCTGTTTCGTTCGTGTCGACGGCCGTTGCGCGCGGGAGTGGAGGGCGGTGTGTCGACACGCCTCCCTGTAACAATGGTCGTCATTATTGCTGCCGTTGTCGTTTGGAAGGCGACTGCGACCGTGCAAAAATGAATGTGTGTGTGTGTGTGTGTTGGGCCACACGGGCTGTGTGGACGACAAGATGGCGGACGTGCGCCGGCGGCGGCTGTGCAAAGTTAAAACAAAACAAGGTGCGGCGAGGACGACTGAAATTTTGCTTTGGACGTAGGTTTGTGTGGTGGCCCTGAAAAGGGCCGATTGTTGTGGGCCGAGCCGAGCCGGCAAAGCGCGTTGCGATTGCCTGGCCTCCTTTAGGCCTTCTTCTCGGTCTTCTTTGGCAGCAGGACGGCCTGGATGTTGGGCAGGACACCACCCTGTGCGATGGTGACGCCCGACAGGAGCTTGTTGAGCTCCTCGTCGTTGCGGATGGCAAGCTGCAGGTGGCGCGGGATGATGCGCGTCTTCTTGTTGTCGCGGGCCGCGTTTCCGGCCAGCTCGAGCACCTCAGCCGCGAGGTACTCCATGACGGCGGCGAGGTAGACGGGCGCCCCGGCGCCGACGCGCTCTGCGTAGTTTCCCTTGCGCAGGAGGCGGTGGATTCTGCCGACCGGGAACTGGAGCCCAGCCCTGCTTGAGCGGGACTTTGACTTGCCCTTGACTTTGCCTCCCTTTCCGCGTCCGGACATGGCGATGGGCTAGCGACGGTGCACACGAAACGGAAACGAAAAACGACCGGTGCGAGCGGCAGCGAGTCGAGCAGCGGAGTGCGTGCCGGCGCAGCCGGGGTGGGGGTGCTTTATGGGCTCGGGTGCGGCGGCCGGTTGCGCGCGCGCCCCATTGGTCGGCGGCCGCAACAGGGCGAGCTGGTAAAGGTGCGGCGGCGGCTGGCGGCGGGTGCCACTGTGTGGGGAGACGCTGACTAGAGCGGAGCGCTTGCTACTGGTGTTGCTGCTGCCGTACGTTCGTTCGTTCGAGATGCCGCCCAAGACTAGCGGGAAGGCCGCCAAGAAGGCTGGCAAGGCGCAGAAGAACATTTCGAAGGGCGACAAGAAGAAGAAGCGCAAGAGGAAGGAGAGCTATGCCATCTACATCTACAAGGTGCTGAAGCAGGTGCACCCTGACACGGGCATCTCGTCGAAGGCGATGAGCATCATGAACAGCTTCGTGAACGACATTTTCGAGCGCATTGCGGCCGAGGCTTCTCGCCTGGCGCACTACAACAAGCGCTCGACCATCACGTCCCGCGAGATCCAGACCGCTGTGCGGCTGTTGCTGCCTGGCGAGCTGGCCAAGCACGCCGTGAGCGAGGGCACGAAGGCGGTGACCAAGTACACGAGCTCCAAGTAAGGAGGTGGCTCTGGAATGGAAGGAAGGAAGGAAGGAAGGAGAAGGCTCCTCCGTTGCGAGAGCGGCAAAACGGCCCTTTTCAGGGCCACCAACTTGCCTTTTGCGGGAAGGGCGGAATTGTTGTTGTTGTTGTTGTTGTTTGTGTGGACGGCTGTGATGTATGTGTGCATTTTGATTGTGGGTGGGGGGGGCGCGTCAAAGCGTGTTGCGGGGGACGGCCACGAGGTTGGTCGCCGTGGCGTGGAATGGTGGCACGCCTCGTTGGAGTGGTTTTGACCCATTGGTGTTGGTGTGTGTGTGTGTGTGTGTGTGTGTGTGTGTGTGTGTGTGTGTGTGTGTGTTAACCTGTCTGCGAGGGGGGACAGTGCGATCGGCGACTTTTGTGTCACCGTAACGACGGCCGTTTGCGGGTTTGTTTTTTGCACATCATACATGGCGAGGGTGAAATGTGAAATGTTTTTGTTTGGTTTTTTTTTTTGCCGCCCACTATTCCCTTTGCTGTACGCCGAGTTTGACAATGGTGCGACGTAACTGCAGCGTGGAGGTGTGTGAGTGACGTTGAAATTGAACGTGCCATTAAGACGCATTGTTGTTGTATTGTACTGTACGTGTACGGCGACACGCACGATGATGTACCATTCGACTCTGATTTTTGATAGCCGTGTCTGACTGATTGCGTACGACGCACGCACACCGATGTCGTCATTCAAGATGCACGCGTGTCCAGTGCAGTACAGTAAGCGCGACGCTAGACGGCGGCGGCGGCGGCGGCGGCGGCGGCGGTCGTCGTCGTTTGTTTGGCGAATGTCTGTACACGTGTTTGTCTGTGTCCATCCGGTATGTATTTGTTTGTTTGAAAGTGTTTTGTGTGTCGGTGACGTGGTCCGATCCGTCGCCCCCTGAGTAACTGTCGATCGGCGCGATAGACCGGCGTCACGCAACTGAACCGAAGTCTTGGGCACACCCGTCATACTGTTGTACACCGTCGCGCTGAGAACGGTAACGAAAGGTTGACTTTGATCGGTCGAATGTCTGGGCAGAACGTGAGGAATGAGGCAAGAGTGCAAGGAGGGGGGGCAAAAGAGAGAGGAAGGGAAAAAGGGGAGAAGCGCATTCGTAGAGCAACGGAACGTTCCCGTGTCGGAGGCGTATTGGAGCCGCACTGAAATGCGTTTAACGGCGGCGCGGCTGCAAGTGTCTGCCGTGGTGAACGTTACCTTTGACGGCTGCATTGGGCTTTGCTTTTGCTTTCGCTTTCGCTTTCCCGGATGTACGTAACGTTTGTTGATATGGTTCTGAGGAAGAGTGTATGACAGTGCCGTGCCGTCCATGTTCGTGTGCCCTCCCATTGTGTGTATGCTATTGTCTGTGTACTTGAATGATGTATGTAGGTGTTAGTGGACATGTTTTACCAGTGGGGGGAAATGGATCGCCGATAGTTGGCGTCACTCTGTCACGGTCGAGATGACGCACCCTCCGTACAGAAAGGTGTCGAGAAAGTGTGTGTGTGTGTGTGTGTGTGTGTGTGCGTCCGTGAATTGGCAGTGTTTGGAGGTGGGCGTGCCCTGCATGTGGCCCGGAAGGCTGTTCGTTTGGCGGTAGTGTTGTGTGGACAGGGGAGGGGCATGCGTAACGCTGCTGGCATGGCATTTCGGGAGATGGGAGGGGGCAAACGAGGAGCGGCGGCCAAAGACGGGACGGGGAGGGGCGCGGTGTGGGTGGCTTGCGCCTGTGCTCGGCGTTGTGGTTTGTGCAAAAGAGGAGGAGAAAAACAATGAGTTGCCAGGGAGGGGAGCGGTGTTGTGTTGTGGTTGTCGTGGTGTAGCCGCAGACGCGGCTGTCAGTGAACGTGGCGAGACGGACGGATGCGCGGAGGGGCGGGGGCGGCGCATTTCGCCGGTGCCGTGCCGTGCCATGCCTGAAAGCCGCGTGGTCGCTGTGTTGTTGTTGGCGTGGGGGCGAGGAGAGTACCGTACGGGTGTGCTTGTGCGCCGGAAATGGCACACTGCGCCTGCCCGTCTTGGAGGCTGATGGCTGTGGTGTGGAAATGGGGCGCGGTGATGTTGAAGCAGTTGAAGAACAGAAAAGAAACCAAGAAAACGGAAGGCGTGATGCGGCGGTGGTGGTTGAGAGCGGGAAAAACAAAACAAAACAAAAAAAGAACAACAAAAAAAAGAAGGAAAAACAACAAGAAACAAAAAAGAAAACAAAAAGTCTATCAATACTAAAATGTAAATGGAAATGGAAATGGACCCAGGTACATAACCTCCCTGCACAAATAGCAGAGAGTCCGATGATAATAAAAATGTGCCAGAATGTTAACGTCCCTACAAAACAAACCCAACGATAATATTAATGAAAGAATGAACCGTATGTAACATTGCAACAGACATAATGAAACCTGATAAATTGTATAAGGGCAGCAGCGTTGACCTTTGGCCCTGTATTCAGAATAAAAAGAGCCAAAGATCGTTACCCCAATGAAAAGAAGACACTGAAACACGTATGTAACGTAGCAGCGATGGCGAGACATTGTAGCATCTGTGACCAGAGAGTTTGCGCTGGACTGCGCGAGTGTTGCGAGCGGTTCTCAGTCAGTCAGTCAGTCAGTCAGTCAGTCGTTGCGAGTCTGTACTCTGTCAGTAGTCGTCATGCAGAGCGGTCGGTCAGTAGTAGCAGCCGAGTGCGGTTGTGTGATGTAGGCGGCCGGCAACACTGGTCAAGATGGTGAATAAGGTATACTGTTAATTAATATAATCATTAGATAATGAAAAGGTTTATTTATTGTAATTATTCTCCAACAAGTTCCCCAATAATAATTTTTATTTCAAAAGCATTTTTCAAACATTTAATTTTTTATTGAACTAAAGAGTTCGTTGCACTTCACATTTCATTCCACTTCTTTGAAGAAAAATTTCACTAAAATCACAAAAAAAAAGGAGAATATTATTATTTGCAATGCAGTTCCTCCAGGCGCTGCGCAACAACAAGAGCAGAAATGTGACATCCATTTATTCTGAGGTAAGACTGTAATTCTGATTGTTTTGCACAGGGCCAAAGACCGATATTTCGGTTTAATTGAAGTTTCTTGTCACTGAACGGACTTTAAATGTTGTGAAGAATTTATATTTGAGTCGGATTGCGAATTTCACATTTTTGTTGCCATTTTCAATACCTCTCATTGTGGGCGAGGTTACAATTAGCGCAATGTCCATTAGCATCCGTAAATAACATTGTCCATTATTTTAAATTTTGCGGGGAGGTTACAACACACAGACACCAAAAAAAAAAAAAAAAAAAAAAAAAAAGAAACAAAAAAATTGCATTTGTATCCGCTCCTCAATTGTAGATACCCCTTACACAGCTGTGTGCAATGAATGAGTGCTGGCTGGTAATTAATTGCACTCCTTGGAGGGAAATGCCATAGGAAGTAGTCTTTAAAAAGTGAATGTTTTTCGTTAAAAGACAAAAGTTACTTTAGAAAAAAGTAATAGTGGGGCTTTTGTTGTTGAAGAACATACGTTATCAGATTTGCGCAATGCAGCTTCACACTACCTTTTGATTATAACACAATATACTATATACATCGTCCCGAACCGTGACCAGAGTCGCGAGACGAGCAGAGCACGCCGCCGACGCCCGCTCAGTACAACCGTCCACCCGCTACTACTGTCGACCGACTACTACCTCTCCCGACTCGCGCTACAATATATATAACAACTGTTCCTGGCGACCCGGTGCGTGCCACTAC
This sequence comes from Schistocerca piceifrons, assembly GCF_021461385.2. Taxonomy (NCBI): domain Eukaryota; kingdom Metazoa; phylum Arthropoda; class Insecta; order Orthoptera; family Acrididae; genus Schistocerca; species Schistocerca piceifrons. The sequence continues at coordinate 1,661 of NW_025727207.1, read as the reverse complement.
TGTCGTCTGGCGCGGTCCAAGCGCCGACCAGCAACGATAAATAACTCTCTGGTCAGACGGAGATGCTGTCATGCCTCGCCATCGCTCTGGTAATGAATACATACGTGTTGCAGCGTGCGTACCACCGGAACACGCAGTGGCGGAGCCAAAGACTGTGTTGTCGAGGTCGAGTGCGAGCGGGAAGAGAGGCAGCGTCGGCACGGAGATGCAAGCGAGCGCGAGACGCACGGGGGCTGCGGCGTGGCGCGTTTGCGGTCGGCGCCTTTGGTGGCAACGGCCGGGACAAGCAGCGGTGTATGGTGTGGTGCGGGGCGGACAGGGGCGGCGGTGGACGGGGCGGAGGCGGCGCGACGACGGCATGGGGGCGAAAACGGGACGGGGGACGGCGGATGTTGAGAGGCGTCACGCGCGGACAGGACACAGACACAGAGACACACAGATTGGAAAGGGAGGGTGCGCGGTTAGTAGTTGGGAATGTGCGTACCGTGCGGGATGGGAGTGGGCGAGGAACACGGTCGTGGCCCCTGTTTTGGGTGCGTGTGATGACGTCGGTGTGTTGTGGGAAGGGAAGGTGCTGTGGCGGCGGCGCGTAATGGGCGTAGGCCGAAGAGAGAAAGGGAACGTGGGCAGTGTGTTGGCAAGCGTCGGTTCGACTGCGACGTTGATGGGCAGGGCAGGGCAAGGTTAATGGTGGTAGGAGTAGGCGTGTGGGCGCAAAAAATCTGCCGCTGCAGGCGGTGCCGTAACCGCCATGGGGCGGGAAGGAGAGAGGGCCAAAGAAAGAAAGAAAGAAAGAAAGAAAGAAAGAAAGAAAGAAAGAAAGAAAGAAAGAAGAAAACGAAGGAAAAAAACAAAACAAAAAAAAGGAGGGGCGGGGGCGGGGGCGGGCGAAAGTGGAGAGGCGGTGGTGTGAGAAGGGCGGGGGCGGAAGGAAGGCAGGAAGGACAAGAGGCGAGGCGACGGCTTGCTTTGTGTATCGGTCGGTCTCTGGCTATGCTTCGTTTTCTGCAGCAGGGTCGGTGCGCGGCGTGGCTCGCGGCAGTGGGAACGCCTGGTGGCTGGACGGCCAGCAATGCGGTTGGATGGGCGGCCACAGCACCGCACCTGTGCCCGAGGAGGAGACGCTGGCGGCGGGCCCTGAGGTGAGGCCGGCTCGGCTGGGGCTGTGGATGTGTAGGTGTGCGCCGCTGCTGCAACAACGAGTAAAACGCGAGAAGAAGGGATGGCGGTAGAGAGAGGTAAAAAAAAAAAAAAAGGTCGTGTTGTGTTGATGCGCAGGCAGACGCGTACAGAGAGACGAGCCCGGTCTGCAGCAGGGTGTGGCCGTGCCGAGTGCAGAGCAGCGGCGGCTCGGTTCGGTTCGGCCGGCCCGGCGGGCCGCGCTGTTGTCGCGAACGTGAGCGCCCCCTGGCGGGTGGCCGGAGGCGGCGCGGCGTGTTGGACGTGTGGCTGGTGGCAGTGCACAATTTGCGAGTGGCTGGCGGTGTGGTGTGGCGGTTGGCGCGTCGGGCGGCGGAGAGGTATGTGTTGCGGGCGCCCTTTGCTGCGCTGCGTCGTTGCGTGTGCCGTACAGGGCGGGCGCTTGTCGACTGTGTGGGCGGTGTGGCGAATTGGCGTGAAACGGCTGCCGAGAGGTGTGTGGTAGCGAGAGGCCGGTCGTT
>NW_025727206.1:52500-54920 GCF_021461385.2 Schistocerca piceifrons | reverse complement strand
TGTTCCAGCGATACCCACCATGCCGATGAAACTGAACGGCATCTGGGTGTGAAGCGATACGCGGTGGTGGCTGGGTGGGACCGTCCCCGGCCGGTGAGGGGGCGCCTCCCGGCGTGCTGGCCGCGCGGTGCGTGGGCGCACGCGCTACAGCCGGCTGGTGGGGGCGGCCAGTGGCAGGCGCGCCGGCCGACGGACGCGGCAGGCGTCGCAGCTGCGCGCCGGCGCACCCTGCGCGCGGCGCCGTGCGGCCAAAGTAGGTCCTCGCGGGCCCGGTGCGAAGCGCGGTGGACATCTTCAGTGTGCTGGTCCGATTGAGGACTGTGTGCGTTGAGGATGCGCCGCCGCCCGGCGCTCGGCGCCGCGACGCCGTCTGCTGCTCGGTCGCCCCAGCGGTTCTCGCTGGTGGTTTGTATCGCAGCTGTGCGGATGTGTTGGCGCGTGCGCTGTGCTGGGAGAGTTCGCTTCGGCACCCAAGTGGGGCTTTTGTCCTTCTGTGGCGCTGGCGTTGGAGCTGCCGGTCACCGTAGGTGGCGCGTGTTGTCTCCCGCCGGCAATGCCACGACAGCACGCTCCCGGGCCTCTGTCGGCAGCGGCAAGCTCAGTTGGGAGCACGGGTGGTCGCACCGAAAGCGTCTACTCGCCTAACTCCGGGCGATTGCGCCTCTCTCGAACCCGACCAAGTACTTGGGACGGCGCTGCGCGCCGCCGGGACCTGAGAGGGTTTCGAGGTGTATTGTGCAGGGGAGCTCAGCCTCCTCCTGTTTGCAGAATGATTGAGCGGACGCTTGCGTGTTCGCGCGGGCCCCCGGGACACACTCCCGGGCGGCCGGCTGCTCAGCTCTAGTTGGCGCAGCTCCCTGGTTGATCCTGCCAGTAGTCATATGCTTGTCTCAAAGATTAAGCCATGCATGTCTCAGTACAAGCCGCATTAAGGTGAAACCGCGAATGGCTCATTAAATCAGTTATGGTTCCTTAGATCGTACCCACGTTACTTGGATAACTGTGGTAATTCTAGAGCTAATACATGCAAACAGAGTCCCGACCAGAGATGGAAGGGACGCTTTTATTAGATCAAAACCAATCGGTCGGCTCGTCCGGTCCGTTTGCCTTGGTGACTCTGAATAACTTTGGGCTGATCGCACGGTCCTCGTACCGGCGACGCATCTTTCAAATGTCTGCCTTATCAACTGTCGATGGTAGGTTCTGCGCCTACCATGGTTGTAACGGGTAACGGGGAATCAGGGTTCGATTCCGGAGAGGGAGCCTGAGAAACGGCTACCACATCCAAGGAAGGCAGCAGGCGCGCAAATTACCCACTCCCGGCACGGGGAGGTAGTGACGAAAAATAACGATACGGGACTCATCCGAGGCCCCGTAATCGGAATGAGTACACTTTAAATCCTTTAACGAGTATCTATTGGAGGGCAAGTCTGGTGCCAGCAGCCGCGGTAATTCCAGCTCCAATAGCGTATATTAAAGTTGTTGCGGTTAAAAAGCTCGTAGTTGGATTTGTGTCCCACGCTGTTGGTTCACCGCCCGTCGGTGTTTAACTGGCATGTATCGTGGGACGTCCTGCCGGTGGGGCGAGCCGAAGGCGTGCGACCGCCTCGTGCGTGCTCGTGCGTCCCGAGGCGGACCCCGTTGAAATCCTACCAGGGTGCTCTTTATTGAGTGTCTCGGTGGGCCGGCACGTTTACTTTGAACAAATTAGAGTGCTTAAAGCAGGCAAGCCCGCCTGAATACTGTGTGCATGGAATAATGGAATAGGACCTCGGTTCTATTTTGTTGGTTTTCGGAACCCGAGGTAATGATTAATAGGGACAGGCGGGGGCATTCGTATTGCGACGTTAGAGGTGAAATTCTTGGATCGTCGCAAGACGAACAGAAGCGAAAGCATTTGCCAAGTATGTTTTCATTAATCAAGAACGAAAGTTAGAGGTTCGAAGGCGATCAGATACCGCCCTAGTTCTAACCATAAACGATGCCAGCCAGCGATCCGCCGCAGTTCCTCCGATGACTCGGCGGGCAGCCTCCGGGAAACCAAAGCTTTTGGGTTCCGGGGGAAGTATGGTTGCAAAGCTGAAACTTAAAGGAATTGACGGAAGGGCACCACCAGGAGTGGAGCCTGCGGCTTAATTTGACTCAACACGGGAAACCTCACCAGGCCCGGACACCGGAAGGATTGACAGATTGATAGCTCTTTCTTGATTCGGTGGGTGGTGGTGCATGGCCGTTCTTAGTTGGTGGAGCGATTTGTCTGGTTAATTCCGATAACGAACGAGACTCTAGCCTGCTAACTAGTCGCGTGACATCCTTCGTGCTGTCAGCGATTACTTTTCTTCTTAGAGGGACAGGCGGCTTCTAGCCGCACGAGATTGAGCAATAACAGGTCTGTGATGCCCTTAGATGTTCTGGGCCGC
>NW_025727206.1:42500-45000 GCF_021461385.2 Schistocerca piceifrons | reverse complement strand
ACCTAACCCATGTTGTACCTTAACCTAACCCATGTTGTACCTTAACCTAACCCATGTTGTACCTTAACCTAACCCATGTTGTACCTTAACCTAACCCATGTTGTACCTTAACCTAACCCATGTTGTACCTTAACCTAACCCATGTTGTACCTTAACCTAACCCATGTTGTGCCTTAACCTAACCCATGTTGTGCCTTAACCTAACCCATGTTGTGCCTTAACCTAACCCATGTTGTGCCTTAACCTAACCCATGTTGTGCCCTAACCTAACCCATGTTGTGCCCTAACCTAACCCATGTTGTGCCCTAACCTAACCCATGTTGTGCCCTAACCTAACCCATGTTGTCCCCTAACCTAACCCATGTTGTCCCCTAACCTAACCCATGTTGTCCCCTAACCTAACCCATGTTGTGCCCTAACGTAACCCATGTTGTGCCTTAACGTAACCCATGTTGTGCCTTAACGTAACCCATGTTGTGCCTTAACGTAACCCACGTTGTCCGCTAACGTAACCCACGTTGTCCGCTAACGTAACCCACGTTGTCGCCTAAACCTGCTCTGTAATTGTTATACGACTCGTTCAATTAGTGTAGTGTTGCCCACCCGCAACCCTCGCAATATAGTTCGCTACTCGCACTGCCCGCTCCCCTGTGTATCGCTTCATGTTAAACACCTTGCAAGTCTTGCTGACTTTCCACATGCTCCTGCTGTACACTGTAATGTGGATGGCAGCAGGACGTACATGCCGCCCCCCCCCCCCCCACCCCTCCCCACGTCCCCACGTCCCCACCTTGCCCCCTGCCTTCGCAAGCTGGTTGGTGACAAGTTTGCATGTTCAATGCCCTTCGCATGCGACGTACGCAGGCTACGTTGTGGTGCGGCCTGTGTCAACTGTCCGCTGATGTCGTACGCGTGAACCACAATCTGTACTGCACATTCGTCCTTATGTACTGAATGATACATCGTGGCACATGTGTGACCGTACAACGACTGCGCCCAAAAACGGCGGACCATACAGTGCAAATATTGTGCACGCAGCTACGTGTCGTCTCCCTATGAGAGCTGGATTGCAGTGTGGTACGCCATAGAGACGTGTGGGAGGAACGGACGCCGTGGATGGCGATCAGCATGAGCTGTGTGTTGATGTATTCGGACCTAGTCGTCTCTCCTCAAACACCGTGATAGCATGGTGCACCGCGTTCCATATCTGCGACATGCTACAGAGGCCGGTTGACAGTCGTTCGAGCAATGGACATCGCATACGTACGGGGGCCACCTTCCACGTATTGTCTAGGCGTGCACATTTTGTTGCGTGTATGTGGGCAGACGTAGTGTGGCGTGACACCTGACACAGGCATGCAATAATCGTTGAAGTTGCTAATGGCGATGGACGCCTACGTTTTCTGGTGAAGTTACGCAAATGAAGAAATGGTAACCCGTTGTGGTGCGGTTGTTCTCGCTAGGGGTGAATCGGTGATGGCGACGATAGGTTGAGGTACTAACCGGTTGTTCCAGCGATACCCACCATGCCGATGAAACTGAACGGCATCTGGGTGTGAAGCGATACGCGGTGGTGGCTGGGTGGGACCGTCCCCGGCCGGTGAGGGGGCGCCTCCCGGCGTGCTGGCCGCGCGGTGCGTGGGCGCACGCGCTACAGCCGGCTGGTGGGGGCGGCCAGTGGCAGGCGCGCCGGCCGACGGACGCGGCAGGCGTCGCAGCTGCGCGCCGGCGCACCCTGCGCGCGGCGCCGTGCGGCCAAAGTAGGTCCTCGCGGGCCCGGTGCGAAGCGCGGTGGACATCTTCAGTGTGCTGGTCCGATTGAGGACTGTGTGCGTTGAGGATGCGCCGCCGCCCGGCGCTCGGCGCCGCGACGCCGTCTGCTGCTCGGTCGCCCCAGCGGTTCTCGCTGGTGGTTTGTATCGCAGCTGTGCGGATGTGTTGGCGCGTGCGCTGTGCTGGGAGAGTTCGCTTCGGCACCCAAGTGGGGCTTTTGTCCTTCTGTGGCGCTGGCGTTGGAGCTGCCGGTCACCGTAGGTGGCGCGTGTTGTCTCCCGCCGGCAATGCCACGACAGCACGCTCCCGGGCCTCTGTCGGCAGCGGCAAGCTCAGTTGGGAGCACGGGTGGTCGCACCGAAAGCGTCTACTCGCCTAACTCCGGGCGATTGCGCCTCTCTCGAACCCGACCAAGTACTTGGGACGGCGCTGCGCGCCGCCGGGACCTGAGAGGGTTTCGAGGTGTATTGTGCAGGGGAGCTCAGCCTCCTCCTGTTTGCAGAATGATTGAGCGGACGCTTGCGTGTTCGCGCGGGCCCCCGGGACACACTCCCGGGCGGCCGGCTGCTCAGCTCTAGTTGGCGCAGCTCCCTGGTTGATCCTGCCAGTAGTCATATGCTTGTCTCAAAGATTAAGCCATGCATGTCTCAGTACAAGCCGCATTAAGGTGAAACCGCGAATGGCTCATTAAATCAGTTATGGTTCCTTAGATCGTACCCACGTTACT
>NW_025727206.1:30000-35000 GCF_021461385.2 Schistocerca piceifrons | reverse complement strand
GATACCGCCATCTATGCGACGCCAAGCCGATTAAGACAGCGATGGCGCCACAGTGCCCGCCTTTCGACGCCACCCACAAAGCCTGCAGCCTCTGTCGACCATAGCACCCAATCTCCAGTGGCTCTGCCGCACGAAGCCGTGGACCGGCAATGACTCCACCCGCACCCGTTCGTGCACCACCCCAACCGCCAAACTCGCACCTCCAGCGGATGAACGGCGGAAGTTTCCCGCACTCGTAAAGTGCAATCCACCCCTATAACTTGCGTTTCATGAAGAGTTATTTCCAATATGCGACATTCCCGCTGTCCCTATACATGAGCCGCGACCTGTACCACTTACGAGCGAGAGACGCGATCGCGTTGCTCACTGTACGGCGTCCGATACCGAGCCATCAGCATGTCGGTCCCCATGCGCGTTGCACTCGCACTCGCAGTCGCAAAAACGTGGGGCAAATATATTACGCGGAAGAGCTATAACAGACCGAGCCCCACTGCATGGGGAGAGTCTTTGTCACTAATGTACACAGATGGAACATTTTGGACTGGAACCAGATTACCCGTACACACGGCGCTGATTAGTAATCAATGCAGAGCCATCAAACTACAGCAAATATACACAACTGTCCGTATACATGCTGAAAGAGTCTGCCCACAATGGGAACCACACGTCAGCCAGACACTCTGATCACGCACCACTCTCTGCTTCTAACGGGCGCACATACAATATGTAAGCACCAGCATGGAACAACATCCAGTGCATCTTCTCCGCCACATTACACAATCCACACTATCACAACCAGACCAGGAGGTCCATGCGGAAAATACAATATCCCAGCCTTTCGACATCCACCATTGCGCAGACCAGGCACCAACACCCACACATGTCCTATACAACGGTGCACCCAACATCACAATAGTACCTCCTGTCACAGCGCACAAACAATGACATGAGTCAAAGACACAGGTCTCACACAAGCATAGAATTGGAGCGCCGCCTCTAATAAGCCAAAGGTGCATCCTGACGTGACAAATCTGATCATGTCACAAGCATTCACTTACTATAATCACTATCAAGGAACCTGCCGCCCCCGCCCCCCCCCCCCTACACCTTTCCTTACAACAACGTGTAACCTAACCTAACCTAACCTATGTTGTACCTTAACCTAACCTATGTTGTACCTTAACCTAACCTATGTTGTACCTTAACCTAACCTATGTTGTACCTTAACCTAACCTATGTTGTACCTTAACCTAACCTATGTTGTACCTTAACCTAACCTATGTTGTACCTTAACCTAACCTATGTTGTACCTTAACCTAACCTATGTTGTACCTTAACCTAACCTATGTTGTACCTTAACCTAACCTATGTTGTACCTTAACCTAACCCATGTTGTACCTTAACCTAACCCATGTTGTACCTTAACCTAACCCATGTTGTACCTTAACCTAACCCATGTTGTACCTTAACCTAACCCATGTTGTACCTTAACCTAACCCATGTTGTACCTTAACCTAACCCATGTTGTACCTTAACCTAACCCATGTTGTACCTTAACCTAACCCATGTTGTACCTTAACCTAACCCATGTTGTGCCTTAACCTAACCCATGTTGTGCCTTAACCTAACCCATGTTGTGCCTTAACCTAACCCATGTTGTGCCTTAACCTAACCCATGTTGTGCCCTAACCTAACCCATGTTGTGCCCTAACCTAACCCATGTTGTGCCCTAACCTAACCCATGTTGTGCCCTAACCTAACCCATGTTGTCCCCTAACCTAACCCATGTTGTCCCCTAACCTAACCCATGTTGTCCCCTAACCTAACCCATGTTGTGCCCTAACGTAACCCATGTTGTGCCTTAACGTAACCCATGTTGTGCCTTAACGTAACCCATGTTGTGCCTTAACGTAACCCACGTTGTCCGCTAACGTAACCCACGTTGTCCGCTAACGTAACCCACGTTGTCGCCTAAACCTGCTCTGTAATTGTTATACGACTCGTTCAATTAGTGTAGTGTTGCCCACCCGCAACCCTCGCAATATAGTTCGCTACTCGCACTGCCCGCTCCCCTGTGTATCGCTTCATGTTAAACACCTTGCAAGTCTTGCTGACTTTCCACATGCTCCTGCTGTACACTGTAATGTGGATGGCAGCAGGACGTACATGCCGCCCCCCCCCCCCCCACCCCTCCCCACGTCCCCACGTCCCCACCTTGCCCCCTGCCTTCGCAAGCTGGTTGGTGACAAGTTTGCATGTTCAATGCCCTTCGCATGCGACGTACGCAGGCTACGTTGTGGTGCGGCCTGTGTCAACTGTCCGCTGATGTCGTACGCGTGAACCACAATCTGTACTGCACATTCGTCCTTATGTACTGAATGATACATCGTGGCACATGTGTGACCGTACAACGACTGCGCCCAAAAACGGCGGACCATACAGTGCAAATATTGTGCACGCAGCTACGTGTCGTCTCCCTATGAGAGCTGGATTGCAGTGTGGTACGCCATAGAGACGTGTGGGAGGAACGGACGCCGTGGATGGCGATCAGCATGAGCTGTGTGTTGATGTATTCGGACCTAGTCGTCTCTCCTCAAACACCGTGATAGCATGGTGCACCGCGTTCCATATCTGCGACATGCTACAGAGGCCGGTTGACAGTCGTTCGAGCAATGGACATTGCATACGTACGGGGGCCACCTTCCACGTATTGTCTAGGCGTGCACATTTTGTTGCGTGTATGTGGGCAGACGTAGTGTGGCGTGACACCTGACACAGGCATGCAATAATCGTTGAAGTTGCTAATGGCGATGGACGCCTACGTTTTCTGGTGAAGTTACGCAAATGAAGAAATGGTAACCCGTTGTGGTGCGGTTGTTCTCGCTAGGGGTGAATCGGTGATGGCGACGATAGGTTGAGGTACTAACCGGTTGTTCCAGCGATACCCACCATGCCGATGAAACTGAACGGCATCTGGGTGTGAAGCGATACGCGGTGGTGGCTGGGTGGGACCGTCCCCGGCCGGTGAGGGGGCGCCTCCCGGCGTGCTGGCCGCGCGGTGCGTGGGCGCACGCGCTACAGCCGGCTGGTGGGGGCGGCCAGTGGCAGGCGCGCCGGCCGACGGACGCGGCAGGCGTCGCAGCTGCGCGCCGGCGCACCCTGCGCGCGGCGCCGTGCGGCCAAAGTAGGTCCTCGCGGGCCCGGTGCGAAGCGCGGTGGACATCTTCAGTGTGCTGGTCCGATTGAGGACTGTGTGCGTTGAGGATGCGCCGCCGCCCGGCGCTCGGCGCCGCGACGCCGTCTGCTGCTCGGTCGCCCCAGCGGTTCTCGCTGGTGGTTTGTATCGCAGCTGTGCGGATGTGTTGGCGCGTGCGCTGTGCTGGGAGAGTTCGCTTCGGCACCCAAGTGGGGCTTTTGTCCTTCTGTGGCGCTGGCGTTGGAGCTGCCGGTCACCGTAGGTGGCGCGTGTTGTCTCCCGCCGGCAATGCCACGACAGCACGCTCCCGGGCCTCTGTCGGCAGCGGCAAGCTCAGTTGGGAGCACGGGTGGTCGCACCGAAAGCGTCTACTCGCCTAACTCCGGGCGATTGCGCCTCTCTCGAACCCGACCAAGTACTTGGGACGGCGCTGCGCGCCGCCGGGACCTGAGAGGGTTTCGAGGTGTATTGTGCAGGGGAGCTCAGCCTCCTCCTGTTTGCAGAATGATTGAGCGGACGCTTGCGTGTTCGCGCGGGCCCCCGGGACACACTCCCGGGCGGCCGGCTGCTCAGCTCTAGTTGGCGCAGCTCCCTGGTTGATCCTGCCAGTAGTCATATGCTTGTCTCAAAGATTAAGCCATGCATGTCTCAGTACAAGCCGCATTAAGGTGAAACCGCGAATGGCTCATTAAATCAGTTATGGTTCCTTAGATCGTACCCACGTTACTTGGATAACTGTGGTAATTCTAGAGCTAATACATGCAAACAGAGTCCCGACCAGAGATGGAAGGGACGCTTTTATTAGATCAAAACCAATCGGTCGGCTCGTCCGGTCCGTTTGCCTTGGTGACTCTGAATAACTTTGGGCTGATCGCACGGTCCTCGTACCGGCGACGCATCTTTCAAATGTCTGCCTTATCAACTGTCGATGGTAGGTTCTGCGCCTACCATGGTTGTAACGGGTAACGGGGAATCAGGGTTCGATTCCGGAGAGGGAGCCTGAGAAACGGCTACCACATCCAAGGAAGGCAGCAGGCGCGCAAATTACCCACTCCCGGCACGGGGAGGTAGTGACGAAAAATAACGATACGGGACTCATCCGAGGCCCCGTAATCGGAATGAGTACACTTTAAATCCTTTAACGAGTATCTATTGGAGGGCAAGTCTGGTGCCAGCAGCCGCGGTAATTCCAGCTCCAATAGCGTATATTAAAGTTGTTGCGGTTAAAAAGCTCGTAGTTGGATTTGTGTCCCACGCTGTTGGTTCACCGCCCGTCGGTGTTTAACTGGCATGTATCGTGGGACGTCCTGCCGGTGGGGCGAGCCGAAGGCGTGCGACCGCCTCGTGCGTGCTCGTGCGTCCCGAGGCGGACCCCGTTGAAATCCTACCAGGGTGCTCTTTATTGAGTGTCTCGGTGGGCCGGCACGTTTACTTTGAACAAATTAGAGTGCTTAAAGCAGGCAAGCCCGCCTGAATACTGTGTGCATGGAATAATGGAATAGGACCTCGGTTCTATTTTGTTGGTTTTCGGAACCCGAGGTAATGATTAATAGGGACAGGCGGGGGCATTCGTATTGCGACGTTAGAGGTGAAATTCTTGGATCGTCGCAAGACGAACAGAAGCGAAAGCATTTGCCAAGTATGTTTTCATTAATCAAGAACGAAAGTTAGAGGTTCGAAGGCGATCAGATACCGCCCTAGTTCTAACCATAAACGATGCCAGCCAGCGATCCGCCGCAGTTCCTCCGATGACTCGGCGGGCAGCCTCCGGGAAACCAAAGCTTTTGGGTTCCGGGGGAAGTAT
>NW_025727206.1:20000-22500 GCF_021461385.2 Schistocerca piceifrons | reverse complement strand
ACCTGCCGCCCCCGCCCCCCCCCCCCTACACCTTTCCTTACAACAACGTGTAACCTAACCTAACCTAACCTATGTTGTACCTTAACCTAACCTATGTTGTACCTTAACCTAACCTATGTTGTACCTTAACCTAACCTATGTTGTACCTTAACCTAACCTATGTTGTACCTTAACCTAACCTATGTTGTACCTTAACCTAACCTATGTTGTACCTTAACCTAACCTATGTTGTACCTTAACCTAACCTATGTTGTACCTTAACCTAACCTATGTTGTACCTTAACCTAACCTATGTTGTACCTTAACCTAACCCATGTTGTACCTTAACCTAACCCATGTTGTACCTTAACCTAACCCATGTTGTACCTTAACCTAACCCATGTTGTACCTTAACCTAACCCATGTTGTACCTTAACCTAACCCATGTTGTACCTTAACCTAACCCATGTTGTACCTTAACCTAACCCATGTTGTACCTTAACCTAACCCATGTTGTACCTTAACCTAACCCATGTTGTGCCTTAACCTAACCCATGTTGTGCCTTAACCTAACCCATGTTGTGCCTTAACCTAACCCATGTTGTGCCTTAACCTAACCCATGTTGTGCCCTAACCTAACCCATGTTGTGCCCTAACCTAACCCATGTTGTGCCCTAACCTAACCCATGTTGTGCCCTAACCTAACCCATGTTGTCCCCTAACCTAACCCATGTTGTCCCCTAACCTAACCCATGTTGTCCCCTAACCTAACCCATGTTGTGCCCTAACGTAACCCATGTTGTGCCTTAACGTAACCCATGTTGTGCCTTAACGTAACCCATGTTGTGCCTTAACGTAACCCACGTTGTCCGCTAACGTAACCCACGTTGTCCGCTAACGTAACCCACGTTGTCGCCTAAACCTGCTCTGTAATTGTTATACGACTCGTTCAATTAGTGTAGTGTTGCCCACCCGCAACCCTCGCAATATAGTTCGCTACTCGCACTGCCCGCTCCCCTGTGTATCGCTTCATGTTAAACACCTTGCAAGTCTTGCTGACTTTCCACATGCTCCTGCTGTACACTGTAATGTGGATGGCAGCAGGACGTACATGCCGCCCCCCCCCCCCCCACCCCTCCCCACGTCCCCACGTCCCCACCTTGCCCCCTGCCTTCGCAAGCTGGTTGGTGACAAGTTTGCATGTTCAATGCCCTTCGCATGCGACGTACGCAGGCTACGTTGTGGTGCGGCCTGTGTCAACTGTCCGCTGATGTCGTACGCGTGAACCACAATCTGTACTGCACATTCGTCCTTATGTACTGAATGATACATCGTGGCACATGTGTGACCGTACAACGACTGCGCCCAAAAACGGCGGACCATACAGTGCAAATATTGTGCACGCAGCTACGTGTCGTCTCCCTATGAGAGCTGGATTGCAGTGTGGTACGCCATAGAGACGTGTGGGAGGAACGGACGCCGTGGATGGCGATCAGCATGAGCTGTGTGTTGATGTATTCGGACCTAGTCGTCTCTCCTCAAACACCGTGATAGCATGGTGCACCGCGTTCCATATCTGCGACATGCTACAGAGGCCGGTTGACAGTCGTTCGAGCAATGGACATCGCATACGTACGGGGGCCACCTTCCACGTATTGTCTAGGCGTGCACATTTTGTTGCGTGTATGTGGGCAGACGTAGTGTGGCGTGACACCTGACACAGGCATGCAATAATCGTTGAAGTTGCTAATGGCGATGGACGCCTACGTTTTCTGGTGAAGTTACGCAAATGAAGAAATGGTAACCCGTTGTGGTGCGGTTGTTCTCGCTAGGGGTGAATCGGTGATGGCGACGATAGGTTGAGGTACTAACCGGTTGTTCCAGCGATACCCACCATGCCGATGAAACTGAACGGCATCTGGGTGTGAAGCGATACGCGGTGGTGGCTGGGTGGGACCGTCCCCGGCCGGTGAGGGGGCGCCTCCCGGCGTGCTGGCCGCGCGGTGCGTGGGCGCACGCGCTACAGCCGGCTGGTGGGGGCGGCCAGTGGCAGGCGCGCCGGCCGACGGACGCGGCAGGCGTCGCAGCTGCGCGCCGGCGCACCCTGCGCGCGGCGCCGTGCGGCCAAAGTAGGTCCTCGCGGGCCCGGTGCGAAGCGCGGTGGACATCTTCAGTGTGCTGGTCCGATTGAGGACTGTGTGCGTTGAGGATGCGCCGCCGCCCGGCGCTCGGCGCCGCGACGCCGTCTGCTGCTCGGTCGCCCCAGCGGTTCTCGCTGGTGGTTTGTATCGCAGCTGTGCGGATGTGTTGGCGCGTGCGCTGTGCTGGGAGAGTTCGCTTCGGCACCCAAGTGGGGCTTTTGTCCTTCTGTGGCGCTGGCGTTGGAGCTGCCGGTCACCGTAGGTGGCGCGTGTTGTCTCCCGCCGGCAATGCCACGACAGCACGCTCCCGGGCCTCTGTCGGCAGCGGCAAGCTCAGTTGGGAGCACGGGTGGTCGCACCGAAAGCGTCTACTCGCCTAA
>NW_025727206.1:7500-10000 GCF_021461385.2 Schistocerca piceifrons | reverse complement strand
CCCTTCGCATGCGACGTACTCAGGCTACGTTGTGGTGCGGCCTGTGTCAACCGTCCGCTAATGTCGTACGCGTAAACCACAATCTGTACTGCACATTCGTCCTTATGTACCGAATGATACATCGTGGCACATGTGTGACCGTTACAACGACTGCGCCCAAAAACGGCGGACCATACAGTGCAAATATTGTGCACGCAGCTACGTGTCGTCTCCCTATGAGAGCTGGATTGCAGTGTGGTACGCCATAGAGACGTGTGGGGAGGAACGGACGCCGTGGATGGCGATCAGCATGAGCTGTCTGTTGATGTATTCGGACCTAGTCGTCTCTCCTCACACACCGTGATGGCATGGTGCACCGCGTTCCATATCTGCGACATGCTACAGAGGCCGGTTGACAGTCGTTCGAGCAATGGACATCGCATACGTACGGGGGCCACCTTCCACGTATTGTCTAGGCGTGCACATTTTGTTGCGTGTATGTGGGCAGACGTAGTGTGGCGTGACACCTGACACAGGCATGCAATAATCGTTGAAGTTGCAAATGGCGATGGACGCCTGCGTTTTCTGGTGAAGTTACGCAAATGAACAAATGGTAACCTGTTGTGGTGCGGTTGTTCTCGCTAGGGGTGAATCGGTGATGGCGACGATAGGTTGAGGTACGAACCGGTTGTTCCAGCGATACCCACCATGCCGACGAAACTGAACGGCATCTGGGTGTGAAGCGATACGCGGCGGTGGCTGGGTGGGACCGTCCCCGGCCGGTGAGGGGGCGCCTCCCGGCGTGCTGGCCGCGCGGTGCGTGGGCGCACGCGCTACAGCCGGCTGGTGGGGGCGGCCAGTGGCAGGCGCGCCGGCCGACGGACGCGGCAGGCGTCGCAGCTGCGCGCCGGCGCACCCTGCGCGCGGCGCCGTGCGGCCAAAGTAGGTCCTCGCGGGCCCGGTGCGAAGCGCGGTGGACATCTTCAGTGTGCTGGTCCGATTGAGGACTGTGTGCGTTGAGGATGCGCCGCCGCCCGGCGCTCGGCGCCGCGACGCCGTCTGCTGCTCGGTCGCCCCAGCGGTTCTCGCTGGTGGTTTGTATCGCAGCTGTGCGGATGTGTTGGCGCGTGCGCTGTGCTGGGAGAGTTCGCTTCGGCACCCAAGTGGGGCTTTTGTCCTTCTGTGGCGCTGGCGTTGGAGCTGCCGGTCACCGTAGGTGGCGCGTGTTGTCTCCCGCCGGCAATGCCACGACAGCACGCTCCCGGGCCTCTGTCGGCAGCGGCCAAGCTCAGTTGGGAGCACGGGTGGTCGCACCGAAAGCGTCTACTCGCCTAACTCCGGGCGATTGCGCCTCTCTCGAACCCGACCAAGTACTTGGGACGGCGCTGCGCGCCGCCGGGACCTGAGAGGGTTTCGAGGTGTATTGTGCAGGGGAGCTCAGCCTCCTCCTGTTTGCAGAATGATTGAGCGGACGCTTGCGTGTTCGCGCGGGCCCCCGGGACACACTCCCGGGCGGCCGGCTGCTCAGCTCTAGTTGACGCAGCTCCCTGGTTGATCCTGCCAGTAGTCATATGCTTGTCTCAAAGATTAAGCCATGCATGTCTCAGTACAAGCCGCATTAAGGTGAAACCGCGAATGGCTCATTAAATCAGTTATGGTTCCTTAGATCGTACCCACGTTACTTGGATAACTGTGGTAATTCTAGAGCTAATACATGCAAACAGAGTCCCGACCAGAGATGGAAGGGACGCTTTTATTAGATCAAAACCAATCGGTCGGCTCGTCCGGTCCGTTTGCCTTGGTGACTCTGAATAACTTTGGGCTGATCGCACGGTCCTCGTACCGGCGACGCATCTTTCAAATGTCTGCCTTATCAACTGTCGATGGTAGGTTCTGCGCCCTACCATGGTTGTAACGGGTAACGGGGAATCAGGGTTCGATTCCGGAGAGGGAGCCTGAGAAACGGCTACCACATCCAAGGAAGGCAGCAGGCGCGCAAATTACCCACTCCCGGCACGGGGAGGTAGTGACGAAAAATAACGATACGGGACTCATCCGAGGCCCCGTAATCGGAATGAGTACACTTTAAATCCTTTAACGAGTATCTATTGGAGGGCAAGTCTGGTGCCAGCAGCCGCGGTAATTCCAGCTCCAATAGCGTATATTAAAGTTGTTGCGGTTAAAAAGCTCGTAGTTGGATTTGTGTCCCACGCTGTTGGTTCACCGCCCGTCGGTGTTTAACTGGCATGTATCGTGGGACGTCCTGCCGGTGGGGCGAGCCGAAGGCGTGCGACCGCCTCGTGCGTGCTCGTGCGTCCCGAGGCGGACCCCGTTGAAATCCTACCAGGGTGCTCTTTATTGAGTGTCTCGGTGGGCCGGCACGTTTACTTTGAACAAATTAGAGTGCTTAAAGCAGGCAAGCCCGCCTGAATACTGTGTGCATGGAATAATGGAATAGGACCTCGGTTCTATTTTGTTGGTTTTCGGAACCCGAGGTAATGATTAATAGGGACAGGCGGGG
>NW_025727205.1:0-54574 GCF_021461385.2 Schistocerca piceifrons | reverse complement strand
AATATCGGTCTTTGGCCCTGTGCAAAACAATCAGAATTAAAGTCTTACCTCAGAATAAATGGATGTCACATTTCTGCTCTTGTTGTTGCGCAGCGCTTGGAGGAACTGCATTGCAAATAATAATATTCTCTTTTTTTGTGATTTTAGTGAAATTTTTCTTCAAAGAAGTGGAATGAAATGGGAAGTGCAACGAACTCTTTAGTTCAATAAAACATTACATTTTTGAAAAATGCTTTTGAAATAAAAATTATTTTTGGGGAACTTGTTGGAGAATTAATTACAATAAATATAATTTTTCATTATCTAATGATTATATTAATTAACAGTATACCTCCTTCACCATCTTGACCAGTGTTGCCGACCGCCTACATCACACAACCGCACTCGGCTGCTACTACTGACCGACCGCTCTGCATGACGACTATTAGCGTACTGCACGCGACGACTACTGACAGAGTACAGCCCTCAACTAGACAGAGCTACAGACTCGCAACGACTGACTGACTGACTGACTGACTGACTGACTGACTGAGAACCGCTCGCAACACTCGCGCGGTCCAGCGCAAACTCTCTGGTCACAGATGCTACAATGTCTCGCCATCGCTGCTATGTTACATACGTGTTTCAGTGTCTTTTTCATTGGGGTAACGATCTTTGGCTCTTTTTATTCTGAATACAGGGCCAAAGGTCAACGCTGCTGCCCTTATACAATTTATCAGGTTCCATTATGTCTGTTGCAATGTTACATACGGTTCATTCTTTCATTAATATTATCGTTGGGTTTGTTTTGTAGGGACGTTAACATTCTGGCACATTTTTATTATCATCGGACTCTCTGCTATTTGTGCAGGGAGGTTATACCTGGGTCCATTTCCATTTCCATTTCCATTTACATTTTAATATTGATAGACTTTTTGTTTTCTTTTTTTGTTTCTTGTTGTTTTTCCTTCTTTTTTCTTGTTGTTTTTTTTTCTTTCTTTTTTTTTGTTTTGTTTTGTTTTTCCCGCTCTCACCACCACCGCCGCATCACGCCTTCCGTTTTCTTCTTGGTTTCTTTTCTGTTCTTCAACTGCTTCAACATCACCGCGCCCCATTTCCACACCACAGCCATCAGCCTCCAAGACGGGCAGGCGCAGTGTGCCATTTCCGGCGCACAAGCACACCCGTACGGTACTCTCCTCGCCCCCACGCCACCAACAACACAGCGACCACGCGGCTTTCAGGCATGGCATGGCACGGCACGGCACGGCACCGGCGAAATGCGCCGCCCCCGCCCCTCCGCGCATCCGTCCGTCTCGCCACGTTCACTGACAGCCGCGTCTGCGGCTACACCACGACAACCACAACACAACACCGCTCCCCTCCCTGGCAACTCATTGTTTTTCTCCTCCTCTTTTGCACAAACCACAACGCCGAGCACAGGCGCAAGCCACCCACACCGCGCCCCTCCCCGTCCCGTCTTTGGCCGCCGCTCCTCGTTTCCTCGTTTGCCCCCTCCCATCTCCCGAAATGCCATGCCAGCAGCGTTACGCATGCCCCTCCCCTGTCCACACAACACTACCGCCAAACGAACAGCCTTCCGGGCCACATGCAGGGCACGCCCACCTCCAAACACTGCCAATTCACGGACGCACGCACGCACACACACACACACACACACACACACACACACACACACACACACACACACACTTTCCCGACACCTTTCTGTACGGAGGGTGCGTCATCTCGACCGTGACAGAGTGACGCCAACTATCGACGATCCATTTCCCCCCACTGGTAAAACACGTCCACTAACACCTACATACATCATTCAAGTACACAGACAATAGCATACACACAATGGGAGGGCACACGAACATGGACGGCACGGCACTGTCACACACTCTTCCTCAGAACCAACCATACCAACAAACGTTACGTACAACCGGGAAAGCGAAAGCGAAAGCAAAAGCAAAAAGCAAAGGCCAATGCAGCCGTCAAAGGTAACGTTCACCACGGCAGACACTTGCAGCCGCGCCGCCGTTAAACGCATTTCAGTGCGGCTCCAATACGCCTCCGACACGGGAACGTTCCGTTGCTCTACGAATGCGTTTCTCCCCTTTTTCCCTTCCTCTCTCTTTTGCCCCCCCCCCCTCTGTCCTTTCCTCCTGCACTCTTGCCTCCTTCCTCACGTTCTGCCCAGACATTCGACCGATCAAAGTCAACCTGTCGTTACCGTTCTCAGCGCGACGGTGTACAACAGTATGACGGGTGTGCCCACGACTTCGGTTCAGTTGCGTGACGCCGGTCTATCGCGCCGATCGACAGTTACTCAGGGGGGCGACGGATCGGACCACGTCACCGACACACAAAACACTTTCAAACAAACAAATACATACCGGATGGACACAGACAAACACGTGTACAGACATTCGCCAAAAACGGCCGCCGCCGCCGCCGCCGTCGTCTAGCGTCGCGCTTACTGTACTGCACTGGACACGCGTGCATCTTGAATGACGACATCGGTGTGCGTGCGTCGTACGCAATCAGTCAGACACGGCTATCAAAAATCAGAGTCGAATGGTACATCATCGTGCGTGTCGCCGTACACGTACAGTACAATGCAACAACAATGCGTCTTCATGGCACGTTCATTTCAACGTCACTCACACACCTCCACGCTGCAGTTACGTCGCACCATTGTCAAACTCGGCGTACAGCAAAGGGAATAGTGGGCGGCAAACAAAAACCACAAAAAAAAACAACATTTCACATTTCACCCTCGCCATGTATGATGTGCAAAAAACAAACCCGCAAACGGCCGTCGTTACGGTGACACAAAAGTCGGCGATCGCACTGTCCCCCCTCGCAGACAGGTAACACACACACCAACAACACCAAATGGGTCAAAAACCACGCCAACGAGGCGTGCCACCATTCCACGCCACGGCGACCAACCTCGTGGCCGTACCCCGCGCAACACGCTTTGACGCGCCCCCCCACCCACAATCAAAATGCACACATACATCACAGCCGTCCACACAAACAACAACAACAATTCCGCCCTTCCCGCAAAAGGCAAGTTGGTGGCCCTGAAAAGGGCCGTTTTGCCGCTCTCGCAACGGAGGAGCATTCTCTCTCCATCCTTCCTTCCGTTCCAGAGCCACCTCCTTACTTGGAGCTCGTGTACTTGGTCACCGCCTTCGTGCCCTCGCTCACGGCGTGCTTGGCCAGCTCGCCAGGCAGCAACAGCCGCACAGCGGTCTGGATCTCGCGGGACGTGATGGTCGAGCGCTTGTTGTAGTGCGCCAGGCGAGAAGCCTCGGCCGCAATGCGCTCGAAAATGTCGTTCACGAAGCTGTTCATGATGCTCATCGCCTTCGACGAGATGCCCGTGTCAGGGTGCACCTGCTTCAGCACCTTGTAGATGTAGATGGCATAGCTCTCCTTCCTCTTGCGCTTCTTCTTCTTGTCGCCCTTCGAAATGTTCTTCTGCGCCTTGCCAGCCTTCTTGGCGGCCTTCCCGCTAGTCTTGGGCGGCATCTCGAACCAACGTACGGCGGCAGCAGCAACACCAGTAGCAAGCGCTCCGCTCTAGTCAGCGTCTCCCCACACAGTGGCACCCGCCGCCAGCCGCCGCCGCACCTTTACCAGCTCGCCCTGTTGCGGCCGCCGACCAATGGGGCGCGCGCGCAACCGGCCGCCGCACCCGAGCCCATAAAGCACCCCCACCCCGGCTGCGCCGGCACGCACTCCGCTGCTCGACTCGCTGCCGCTCGCACCGGTCGTTTTCGTTTCCTTCTCGTGTGCACCGTCGCTAGCCCATCGCCATGTCCGGACGCGGAAAGGGAGGCAAAGTCAAGGGCAAGTCAAAGTCCCGCTCAAGCAGGGCTGGGCTCCAGTTCCCGGTCGGCAGAATCCACCGCCTCCTGCGCAAGGGAAACTACGCAGAGCGCGTCGGCGCCGGGGCGCCCGTCTACCTCGCCGCCGTCATGGAGTACCTCGCGGCTGAGGTGCTCGAGCTGGCCGGAAACGCGGCCCGCGACAACAAGAAGACGCGCATCATCCCGCGCCACCTGCAGCTTGCCATCCGCAACGACGAGGAGCTCAACAAGCTCCTGTCGGGCGTCACCATCGCACAGGGTGGTGTCCTACCCAACATCCAGGCCGTCCTGCTGCCAAAGAAGACCGAGAAGAAGGCCTAAAGGAGGCCAGGCAATCGCAGCGCCGCGTGCTCCCCTGCACGCAACGCGCTTTGCCGGCTCGGCTCGGCCCGGCCCACAACAATCGGCCCTTTTCAGGGCCACCACACAAACCTACGTCCAAAGCAAAATTTCAGTCGTCCTCGCCGCACCTTGTTTTGTTTCAACTTTGCACTTTCACAGCACAGCCGCCGCCGGCGCACGTCCGCCATCTTGTCGTCCACACAGCCCGCACACACACACACACACACACACACACACACACACACACATTTTGCACGGTCGCAGAGTCGCCTTCCAAACGACAACGGCAGCAATAATGACCATTGTTAAAGGGAGGCGTGTCGACACACCGCCCTCCACTCCCGCGCGCAACGGCCGTCGACACGAACGAAACAGCTGATCCGGCCGCCTATGCCCACACGCCTTGCCTCGGAAACCCCAACGCCGCCGCAAACACACAGAGCCAAACCACGCAAGCAAATAATTACCGCCTCTCTCGCACAACAACACACAGCCCGCCATCTCCGTCGCGATCGATACAAAGACACACAATAACAAACACAAACGAAGCAGCTCCACACACAGCCAGCCACATGACACGTTTCCTTTCCTTCTCCCCTCCCAGCCACATCACGTCGCTCAAACGGAAAGAAAGAAAGAAACAAACAAACAAACAAACAAACAAACAAACGAACAACACAGCGCACACACACGCAGCAACAACAACAACAACAACACAGACTCTTTCGCACTTTTCAACTTCCGAACAGTGTGGTGGCCCTGAAAAGGGCCGTTTTCTAGTCTCTCCCACCCACAAGCACGGCCGCGGGAAGGCCAGCGCCCGCTGCGACGCAGCCTAACCGCCGAAACCGTACAGGGTGCGCCCCTGCCTCTTCAGGGCGTACACCACGTCCATGGCCGTCACAGTCTTGCGCTTGGCGTGCTCAGTGTACGTCACCGCGTCGCGGATCACGTTCTCCAGGAACACCTTCAGCACCCCGCGGGTCTCCTCGTAGATCAGACCAGAGATGCGCTTCACGCCGCCCCTGCGAGCCAGGCGGCGGATGGCGGGCTTCGTGATGCCCTGGATGTTGTCGCGCAACACCTTGCGGTGCCGCTTGGCGCCACCCTTGCCGAGCCCCTTTCCTCCCTTGCCGCGGCCTGTCATCCTTCCTTCCTCGGGCAAAGCAAAACGTGCACAAACAGCAGCTGCAGCGGCTGGCGAGTCGGCTACGGTCTGCGCCCAGCGCGCCCGCCGCCCCCCTATATAGACTCTGGCCCGCCCTCCCCCCACCACGCGCAACCGAGGGCATATAAGCGCAGCACGGAGGCGCGCGGGCCCGTTGTCAAGGCAGCACCGGACGCCGCGCCGCACCTAACCTCCACGCACGCCGCTCCGCTACCGCCAACGCTACCGCCATGGCCCGCACAAAGCAAACGGCCCGCAAGTCCACCGGCGGAAAGGCGCCGCGCAAACAGCTCGCCACCAAGGCGGCGAGGAAGAGCGCGCCCGCCACCGGAGGCGTCAAGAAGCCCCACCGCTACAGGCCGGGCACCGTCGCCCTGCGAGAAATCAGGCGCTACCAGAAGAGCACAGAGCTGCTCATCCGCAAGCTGCCATTCCAGCGCCTAGTGCGCGAGATCGCCCAGGACTTCAAGACCGACCTGCGCTTCCAGAGCTCCGCAGTCATGGCCCTGCAGGAGGCCAGCGAGGCCTACCTCGTCGGCCTCTTCGAAGACACCAACCTGTGCGCAATCCACGCCAAGCGCGTCACCATCATGCCCAAGGACATCCAGCTCGCGCGCCGCATCCGCGGCGAGCGCGCCTAAACCGCGCCGCGGCACCGCACCGCACAAACAAAAACGGCCCTTTTCAGGGCCACTAACATCTCTCCGTCGCGAGCAAACTTTGTCGGTCGCCTGCCTCTCGCCCCGCAACCCAAAAACAAAAACCACCACTTCCCGTCCGTCCGCCACACACACCCGCTCACTCTGCCTGCCTGCTAGCAGCGCGCAACAATCACACATCATCCCTCCCCGGCGCTCAAAGCGCACAATACCCAACGGCCGACGTCACACCGCACGGGTGGCTGGCCGGCCGCCGCTTTCGTTTCGAAAACAAAAAAAACCCGCACTCCACTCCGACGGCCAACGGCCAGGCAGGCGCGCTCGCTCGCTCTACACGCCACCGAAATCCCCGCCGACTCCTTCCACATCTCAACGTGCCCCCCGTTGCAAAACATAACACACACAAAGAAACAAAACAAAGACCAGACACGACTAGACAAGACACACATCCGAGAAGAACGAACGCAGGCAAGCCAACCAACGTATTCAAACAAAACAACGTGACAGAAAACCAACCGTCGGCCGCCGCCACAAACACGGCGACAATCAACCACGACAACAACAACACCGCTTACCGCTACCGCCGCCCACACCCGCCACCGACCCCCGCAATCAAACCACCACGGCACGCAAACAGCATCCCCACGGGCATACAGACAGACACCCACACCAAACGCAACACGACAATCAAAACCTTCCCCGACGTGCTTTGATGGCCCTGAGAAGGGCCGTTTTGGGCCGCGCGTCTCTTGCGCGCCACTAGACGACGACGGGGGGTGGGGACGACGGGGTCAAGCGCCAAACCCTTCCTTTCCCATCTCTTTCTCCTCTACTCTACTCTACTTCTTCTTCTTGGGCGAAGCCTTCGCCTTAGACGGCGTCGTCGCCTTCTTCGGGCGCGGCGCCTTCGGCTTCTTCGTCGGAACCTTGGCGGCCTTCTTCGCCTTCGACGGCGACTTGGCCTTGGCCGGCTTGGCCGCAGCCGCCTTCTTCGCACCCGCGGGAGCGGCCGACGCCGCAGACGCCTTCTTGGCGGCGCCCGCCTTCCGACCGGTCGCCGCCTTCACGCCACCAGCCTTCTTTGCGCCGGCCGCACGGGCGCCCTTCTTCTCCTTGCTGGCCGGAGCGGCGCGCTTCTTCTTGGCACCGCCAGCACGAGCCTTGCCGCCCTCGGCCGCCCCCCCGCCGCCGGCGCCGGCAAGCTTGAACGAGCCGGACGCGCCCTTCCCCTTCGTCTGCACCAGCTCGCCCGCCACGACGGCCGACTTGAGGTACTTCTTGATAAACGGCGCCAGCTTCTCCGCGTCCAGCTTGTAGTGCGCGGCTATGTACTTCTTGATCGCCTGCAGCGACGACCCGCCGCGCTCCTTCAGACTCTTGATGGCGGCCGTCACCATCTCAGAGGTGCGCGGGTGCGCAGGCTTGGCGCGCGGCTTCTTCGCAGACGACGCAGACTTGGCCTTCTTCGTAGTGCCGGTGGCGGCGGGTGCCGCAGCAGTCTCGTTCGTAGCCGCCTGATCTGCCATTTCGACGACGCGCGTAACACACAGCGAGAGCGAGAGCGAGAGCGAGCGGGACGGCAGGCACGCAAGCACAGCACAGCACGGCAGAGCAGAGCAGAGAATCACAAGGGCCCAGCCAGTGTCGCGGGCGGGCGCGGACGGCCGAGAGAGCGGCCGCCACTCTGCGCGCCGCCGCGCCGCGCCTCCCGCGCTTGCTACCGCCCAACGTCCGACAGCCTGTGCGGAGCAGCCCCAAAGCTGCGCCACAACCGCCCGCGCCTTTCAAACCACCGAGGATGGGGCTACACACAGCCACACCACAGTCGCCAACCAGTCGCCACGGCAGCGCCGCAAACCACGGCCAAACTGCAGCTACCGCGCGCTACAGCCTGGGTCGGCCCGCCGAGAATCGCCGCCCCCGCCCAAATGCCGCCCCCACAGCCCCAGCCGACGACCCGCCACAATGGCCAAACCTTCGGCAAAACTCCCACACCGTCGCCGCGGCAGCCCGGCCAGCGCGGCCGGCGCCACAGCCACACAAGCCGAGGCGTGCGGCGATGACGGCCGTGCAAACGCGCCTCCGCCGCCCCATCGCCTTCCGTCGCCCTCCCGCCGTTTCCCGATCGGCCCGCAGCCGTCGGGCCACATCGCGCGCCGTCCTCCTCCTCTCGCCCGCCAACATTCACAGCCGTTTCTCAACAATTGCCCGCCGCAAACGGACGCCGCCTGCGCAACAGGCGCCGCCGCCCCTCGCCGCTTCCGACCCAACCCCTCGACCGAGGCAAACCGCAATCCGAATCTACAGACCAACCCAATCTGCCGTCAGCACACACGACAGCCGACCTTACACGTTGCGCGTTACACATTACGTTTACACGTCTAGGTTAGGTTCGGTTAGGTTAGGTGGACGTGGGTTAGGTTAAGGGGACTTGGGTTAGGTTAAGCGTCAAACTTAGGTTAAGCATTCAAACACGTCAGGCGTCAGAGGTTAGGTTAGGTTAGGTTACGTTAGGTTACGTTACACGTTAGGTTAAGGGGTCAGTGCTAGGTTAAGAAGCGTCAAACGTAGGTTAAAAAAGCGTTCAAAACGTGAGGCGTGAGCCGCCGGACAGCTTACCTTACGTAGACGTTTGGGGCTCACAGGCTGAGCTCACCTCACCACACCACAGGTTAGGTTCGGTTCGGTTCGCTCGGCTCAGCGTAAAGCGCCGAGGTCAGGGTTACGTTCGTTCACCTTCGGGCGCCACACTTTCGGTTGAAAGGTCGCGACGGGACGACGTCGGCAGGCACCGCCGCAAACGGACAAAAACGTACAGACGACGTCGAAAACCGCCGACAGACGGGGGAGCAGCACGACCACGACCAGATACCGAGCGCGAACGAGACGCACGCGAACCACCCCCACCGGCCAAAGGGCACCACACAACAACCCAGAGCACCACGTGTCGACACCACAGCAACCCGCCGCTCACGCGACATGGCTGGCACCGAAGGGCAACCGCCCGCAACTGCGCTTTCCGCGCCGGCCCGGATGCACGTCGTGCTACAACAACACCACTACCGTACACAGCCGCTGTTCACAACATCACTATCATGCGCGCCCGCGGCTCGCCGCCGTCGCAGTCGCAGCCCCAACGCCAGCACTTTTGCACCACCATTCACACGCACCGCAACACAGCTCGCCGACACAGCCGAACAAAACAAACACCACACAACAACAGCAACAACGCCGCCGCCTCTACTCGTGCCGGCGACCCACCCCGCCGATGGCGCACCTTTCGCCAGCCGGCAATCGACACACACGCACGCACCCACCCACCCCCCGGGGCCCAGTGCAAAAAAAAACACACAAAAACAAAAACAAAAAAAAAACAACACAAACGACACGGGAAGCGCACACCGCCACTTCGCGCGCACGCCACCAACCAGTCGTCGTCTCAAAATAACAAACACAAACAAAATAAACTAACAACTAGGGCAACACAAAACAAAAACGCCTCGCACGAACCGCCCACAAAAAGGACAAGCACACGCACAGCCTCTGCTGACGACCACGACGCAGCGGCACGCTGCTCCTGTCCCGCGCCCCGCGCCCCGCGCCCCACTCGATTCACAACTCACGCGACACCGTCAACGACGGGCTCGCTTCCCGCAACCTACCACCTTTCCGCCACGACGCACAGCCCCAGCCCCACCCGACCCGACGACGCCCGTGGCAACGACTGCACTTTCACCACCGCCTCCCCCTTCCCCCCCAAAACACACACACACACACAGCCAGCCAAAAACGCACTCGCGACCCACACATGCACGTGCATCGGCACACGCCAACCAGTCAACGTCGACAACCACACGCAAGGCTCGAAACGAAACCGGCGTCCTTCCACGTTGCCATCAAGCTACCTACACGACACAAGACACAAGGAACAAACACAACAGCCGGCCCCACTAATTCCCACTCTCACGCCGCAAAAAGCACACCGAAACCGCCAAACGCACGCACATTCCCCTTCGCACTGACACCGACCGGCTCGCTACCACACACCTCTCGGCAGCCGTTTCACGCCAATTCGCCACACCGCCCACACAGTCGACAAGCGCCCGCCCTGTACGGCACACGCAACGACGCAGCGCAGCAAAGGGCGCCCGCAACACATACCTCTCCTCTCTCTCCCTCTCCGCCGCCCGACGCGCCAACCGCCACGCCACACCGCCAGCCACTCGCAAATTGTGCACTGCCACCAGCCACACGTCCAACACGCCGCGCCGCCTCCGGCCACCCGCCAGGGGGCGCTCACGTCCGCGACAACAGCGCGGCCCGCCGGGCCGAACCGAACCGAACCGAGCCGCCGCTGCTCTGCACTCGGCACGGCCACACCCTGCTGCAGACCGGGCTCGTCTCTCTGTACGCGTCTGCCTGCGCATCAACACAACACGACCTTTTTTTTTTTTTTCTCTCTACCGCCATCCCTTCTTCTCGCGTTTTACTCGTTGTTGCAGCAGCGGCGCACACCTACACATCCACAGCCCCAGCCGAGCCGAGCCGGCCTCACCTCAGGGCCCGCCGCCAGCGTCTCCTCCTCGGGCACAGGTGCGGTGCTGTGGCCGCCCATCCAACCGCATTGCTGGCCGTCCAGCCGCCAGGCGTTCCCACTGCCGCGAGCCACGCCGCGCACCGACCCTGCTGCAGAAAACGAAGCATAGCCAGAGACCGACCGATACACAAAGCAAGCCGTCGCCTCGCCTCTTGTCCTTCCTGCCTTCCTTTCGCCCCCCCCCCCCCTCCTTTTTTTTTTTTATTTTGTTTTCTTCTTTCTTTCTTTCTTTGGCCCTCTCTCCTTCCCGCCCCATGGCGGTTACGGCACCGCCTGCAGCGGCAGATTTTTTGCGCCCACACGCCTACTCCTACCACCATTAACCTTGCCCTGCCCATCAACGTCGCAGTCGAACCGACGCTTGCCAACACACTGCCCACGTTCCTTTCTCTTTTCGGCCTACGCCCATTACGCGCCGCCGCCACAGCACCTTCCCTTCCCACAACACACCGACGTCATCACACGCACCCACAAACAGGGGCCACGACCGTGTTCCTCGCCCACTCCCATCCCGCACGGTACGCACATTCCCAACTACTACCGCGCACCCTCCCTTTCCAATCTGTGTGTCTCTGTGTCTGTGTCCTGTGTCCTGTCCGCGCGTGACGCCTCTCAACATCCGCCGTCCCCCGTCCCGTTTTCGCCCCCATGCCGTCGTCGCGCCGCCTCCTCCCCGTCCACCGCCGCCCCTGTCCGCCCCGCACCACACCATACACCGCTGCTTGTCCCGGCCGTTGCCACCAAAGGCGCCGACCGCAAACGCGCCACGCCGCAGCCCCCGTGCGTCTCGCTCGCTTGCATCTCCGTGCCGACGCTGCCTCTCTTCCCGCTCGCACTCGACCTCGACAACACAGTCTTTGGCTCCGCCACTGCGTGTTCCGGTGGTACGCACGCTGCAACACGTATGTATTCGTTACCAGAGCGATGGCGAGGCATGACAGCATCTCTGTCTGACCAGAGAGTTATTTATCGTTGCTAGTCGGCGCTTGGACCGCGCCAGACGACAGTAGTGGCACGCACCGGGTCGCCAGGAACAGTTGTTATATATATTGTAGCGCGAGTCGGGAGAGGTAGTAGTCGGTCGACAGTAGTAGCGGGTGGACGGTTGTACTGAGCGGGCGTCGGCGGCGTGCTCTGCTCGTCTCGCGACTCTGGTCACGGTTCGGGACGATGTATAGTATATTGTGTTATAATCAAAAGGTAGTGTGAAGCTGCATTGCGCAAATCTGATAACGTATGTTCATTGTACTTATTTTGTTCAACAACAAAAGCCCCACTATTACTTTTTTCTAAAGCAACTTTTGTCTTTTAACGAAAAACATTCACTTTTTAAAGACTACTTCCTATGGCATTTCCCTCCAAGGAGTGCAATTAATTACCAGCCAGCACTCATTCATTGCACACAGCTGTGTAAGGGGTATCTACAATTGAGGAGCGGATATAAATGCAACTTTTTTGTTTTTTTTTTTTTTTTTGTGTGTTGTAACCTCCCCGCAAAATTTAAAATAATGGACAATGTTATTTACGGATGCTAATGGACATTGCGCTAATTGTAACCTCGCCCACAATGAGAGGTATTGAAAATGGCAACAAAAATGTGAAATTCGCAATCCGACTCAAATATAAATTCTTCACAACATTTAAAGTCCGTTCAGTGACAAGAAACTTCAATTGAGCCGAAATATCGGTCTTTGGCCCTGTGCAAAACAATCAGAATTAAAGTCTTACCTCAGAATAAATGGATGTCACATTTCTGCTCTTGTTGTTGCGCAGCGCTTGGAGGAACTGCATTGCAAATAATAATATTCTCTTTTTTTGTGATTTTAGTGAAATTTTTCTTCAAAGAAGTGGAATGAAATGGGAAGTGCAACGAACTCTTTAGTTCAATAAAACATTACATTTTTGAAAAATGCTTTTGAAATAAAAATTATTTTTGGGGAACTTGTTGGAGAATTAATTACAATAAATATAATTTTTCATTATCTAATGATTATATTAATTAACAGTATACCTCCTTCACCATCTTGACCAGTGTTGCCGACCGCCTACATCACACAACCGCACTCGGCTGCTACTACTGACCGACCGCTCTGCATGACGACTATTAGCGTACTGCACGCGACGACTACTGACAGAGTACAGCCCTCAACTAGACAGAGCTACAGACTCGCAACGACTGACTGACTGACTGACTGACTGACTGACTGACTGAGAACCGCTCGCAACACTCGCGCGGTCCAGCGCAAACTCTCTGGTCACAGATGCTACAATGTCTCGCCATCGCTGCTATGTTACATACGTGTTTCAGTGTCTTTTTCATTGGGGTAACGATCTTTGGCTCTTTTTATTCTGAATACAGGGCCAAAGGTCAACGCTGCTGCCCTTATACAATTTATCAGGTTCCATTATGTCTGTTGCAATGTTACATACGGTTCATTCTTTCATTAATATTATCGTTGGGTTTGTTTTGTAGGGACGTTAACATTCTGGCACATTTTTATTATCATCGGACTCTCTGCTATTTGTGCAGGGAGGTTATACCTGGGTCCATTTCCATTTCCATTTCCATTTACATTTTAATATTGATAGACTTTTTGTTTTCTTTTTTTGTTTCTTGTTGTTTTTCCTTCTTTTTTCTTGTTGTTTTTTTTTCTTTCTTTTTTTTTGTTTTGTTTTGTTTTTCCCGCTCTCACCACCACCGCCGCATCACGCCTTCCGTTTTCTTCTTGGTTTCTTTTCTGTTCTTCAACTGCTTCAACATCACCGCGCCCCATTTCCACACCACAGCCATCAGCCTCCAAGACGGGCAGGCGCAGTGTGCCATTTCCGGCGCACAAGCACACCCGTACGGTACTCTCCTCGCCCCCACGCCACCAACAACACAGCGACCACGCGGCTTTCAGGCATGGCATGGCACGGCACGGCACGGCACCGGCGAAATGCGCCGCCCCCGCCCCTCCGCGCATCCGTCCGTCTCGCCACGTTCACTGACAGCCGCGTCTGCGGCTACACCACGACAACCACAACACAACACCGCTCCCCTCCCTGGCAACTCATTGTTTTTCTCCTCCTCTTTTGCACAAACCACAACGCCGAGCACAGGCGCAAGCCACCCACACCGCGCCCCTCCCCGTCCCGTCTTTGGCCGCCGCTCCTCGTTTCCTCGTTTGCCCCCTCCCATCTCCCGAAATGCCATGCCAGCAGCGTTACGCATGCCCCTCCCCTGTCCACACAACACTACCGCCAAACGAACAGCCTTCCGGGCCACATGCAGGGCACGCCCACCTCCAAACACTGCCAATTCACGGACGCACGCACGCACACACACACACACACACACACACACACACACACACACACACACACACACACACACTTTCCCGACACCTTTCTGTACGGAGGGTGCGTCATCTCGACCGTGACAGAGTGACGCCAACTATCGACGATCCATTTCCCCCCACTGGTAAAACACGTCCACTAACACCTACATACATCATTCAAGTACACAGACAATAGCATACACACAATGGGAGGGCACACGAACATGGACGGCACGGCACTGTCACACACTCTTCCTCAGAACCAACCATACCAACAAACGTTACGTACAACCGGGAAAGCGAAAGCGAAAGCAAAAGCAAAAAGCAAAGGCCAATGCAGCCGTCAAAGGTAACGTTCACCACGGCAGACACTTGCAGCCGCGCCGCCGTTAAACGCATTTCAGTGCGGCTCCAATACGCCTCCGACACGGGAACGTTCCGTTGCTCTACGAATGCGTTTCTCCCCTTTTTCCCTTCCTCTCTCTTTTGCCCCCCCCCCCTCTGTCCTTTCCTCCTGCACTCTTGCCTCCTTCCTCACGTTCTGCCCAGACATTCGACCGATCAAAGTCAACCTGTCGTTACCGTTCTCAGCGCGACGGTGTACAACAGTATGACGGGTGTGCCCACGACTTCGGTTCAGTTGCGTGACGCCGGTCTATCGCGCCGATCGACAGTTACTCAGGGGGGCGACGGATCGGACCACGTCACCGACACACAAAACACTTTCAAACAAACAAATACATACCGGATGGACACAGACAAACACGTGTACAGACATTCGCCAAAAACGGCCGCCGCCGCCGCCGCCGTCGTCTAGCGTCGCGCTTACTGTACTGCACTGGACACGCGTGCATCTTGAATGACGACATCGGTGTGCGTGCGTCGTACGCAATCAGTCAGACACGGCTATCAAAAATCAGAGTCGAATGGTACATCATCGTGCGTGTCGCCGTACACGTACAGTACAATGCAACAACAATGCGTCTTCATGGCACGTTCATTTCAACGTCACTCACACACCTCCACGCTGCAGTTACGTCGCACCATTGTCAAACTCGGCGTACAGCAAAGGGAATAGTGGGCGGCAAACAAAAACCACAAAAAAAAAACAACATTTCACATTTCACCCTCGCCATGTATGATGTGCAAAAAACAAACCCGCAAACGGCCGTCGTTACGGTGACACAAAAGTCGGCGATCGCACTGTCCCCCCTCGCAGACAGGTAACACACACACCAACAACACCAAATGGGTCAAAAACCACGCCAACGAGGCGTGCCACCATTCCACGCCACGGCGACCAACCTCGTGGCCGTACCCCGCGCAACACGCTTTGACGCGCCCCCCCACCCACAATCAAAATGCACACATACATCACAGCCGTCCACACAAACAACAACAACAATTCCGCCCTTCCCGCAAAAGGCAAGTTGGTGGCCCTGAAAAGGGCCGTTTTGCCGCTCTCGCAACGGAGGAGCATTCTCTCTCCATCCTTCCTTCCGTTCCAGAGCCACCTCCTTACTTGGAGCTCGTGTACTTGGTCACCGCCTTCGTGCCCTCGCTCACGGCGTGCTTGGCCAGCTCGCCAGGCAGCAACAGCCGCACAGCGGTCTGGATCTCGCGGGACGTGATGGTCGAGCGCTTGTTGTAGTGCGCCAGGCGAGAAGCCTCGGCCGCAATGCGCTCGAAAATGTCGTTCACGAAGCTGTTCATGATGCTCATCGCCTTCGACGAGATGCCCGTGTCAGGGTGCACCTGCTTCAGCACCTTGTAGATGTAGATGGCATAGCTCTCCTTCCTCTTGCGCTTCTTCTTCTTGTCGCCCTTCGAAATGTTCTTCTGCGCCTTGCCAGCCTTCTTGGCGGCCTTCCCGCTAGTCTTGGGCGGCATCTCGAACCAACGTACGGCGGCAGCAGCAACACCAGTAGCAAGCGCTCCGCTCTAGTCAGCGTCTCCCCACACAGTGGCACCCGCCGCCAGCCGCCGCCGCACCTTTACCAGCTCGCCCTGTTGCGGCCGCCGACCAATGGGGCGCGCGCGCAACCGGCCGCCGCACCCGAGCCCATAAAGCACCCCCACCCCGGCTGCGCCGGCACGCACTCCGCTGCTCGACTCGCTGCCGCTCGCACCGGTCGTTTTCGTTTCCTTCTCGTGTGCACCGTCGCTAGCCCATCGCCATGTCCGGACGCGGAAAGGGAGGCAAAGTCAAGGGCAAGTCAAAGTCCCGCTCAAGCAGGGCTGGGCTCCAGTTCCCGGTCGGCAGAATCCACCGCCTCCTGCGCAAGGGAAACTACGCAGAGCGCGTCGGCGCCGGGGCGCCCGTCTACCTCGCCGCCGTCATGGAGTACCTCGCGGCTGAGGTGCTCGAGCTGGCCGGAAACGCGGCCCGCGACAACAAGAAGACGCGCATCATCCCGCGCCACCTGCAGCTTGCCATCCGCAACGACGAGGAGCTCAACAAGCTCCTGTCGGGCGTCACCATCGCACAGGGTGGTGTCCTACCCAACATCCAGGCCGTCCTGCTGCCAAAGAAGACCGAGAAGAAGGCCTAAAGGAGGCCAGGCAATCGCAGCGCCGCGTGCTCCCCTGCACGCAACGCGCTTTGCCGGCTCGGCTCGGCCCGGCCCACAACAATCGGCCCTTTTCAGGGCCACCACACAAACCTACGTCCAAAGCAAAATTTCAGTCGTCCTCGCCGCACCTTGTTTTGTTTCAACTTTGCACTTTCACAGCACAGCCGCCGCCGGCGCACGTCCGCCATCTTGTCGTCCACACAGCCCGCACACACACACACACACACACACACACACACACACACACACATTTTGCACGGTCGCAGAGTCGCCTTCCAAACGACAACGGCAGCAATAATGACCATTGTTAAAGGGAGGCGTGTCGACACACCGCCCTCCACTCCCGCGCGCAACGGCCGTCGACACGAACGAAACAGCTGATCCGGCCGCCTATGCCCACACGCCTTGCCTCGGAAACCCCAACGCCGCCGCAAACACACAGAGCCAAACCACGCAAGCAAATAATTACCGCCTCTCTCGCACAACAACACACAGCCCGCCATCTCCGTCGCGATCGATACAAAGACACACAATAACAAACACAAACGAAGCAGCTCCACACACAGCCAGCCACATGACACGTTTCCTTTCCTTCTCCCCTCCCAGCCACATCACGTCGCTCAAACGGAAAGAAAGAAAGAAACAAACAAACAAACAAACAAACAAACAAACGAACAACACAGCGCACACACACGCAGCAACAACAACAACAACAACACAGACTCTTTCGCACTTTTCAACTTCCGAACAGTGTGGTGGCCCTGAAAAGGGCCGTTTTCTAGTCTCTCCCACCCACAAGCACGGCCGCGGGAAGGCCAGCGCCCGCTGCGACGCAGCCTAACCGCCGAAACCGTACAGGGTGCGCCCCTGCCTCTTCAGGGCGTACACCACGTCCATGGCCGTCACAGTCTTGCGCTTGGCGTGCTCAGTGTACGTCACCGCGTCGCGGATCACGTTCTCCAGGAACACCTTCAGCACCCCGCGGGTCTCCTCGTAGATCAGACCAGAGATGCGCTTCACGCCGCCCCTGCGAGCCAGGCGGCGGATGGCGGGCTTCGTGATGCCCTGGATGTTGTCGCGCAACACCTTGCGGTGCCGCTTGGCGCCACCCTTGCCGAGCCCCTTTCCTCCCTTGCCGCGGCCTGTCATCCTTCCTTCCTCGGGCAAAGCAAAACGTGCACAAACAGCAGCTGCAGCGGCTGGCGAGTCGGCTACGGTCTGCGCCCAGCGCGCCCGCCGCCCCCCTATATAGACTCTGGCCCGCCCTCCCCCCACCACGCGCAACCGAGGGCATATAAGCGCAGCACGGAGGCGCGCGGGCCCGTTGTCAAGGCAGCACCGGACGCCGCGCCGCACCTAACCTCCACGCACGCCGCTCCGCTACCGCCAACGCTACCGCCATGGCCCGCACAAAGCAAACGGCCCGCAAGTCCACCGGCGGAAAGGCGCCGCGCAAACAGCTCGCCACCAAGGCGGCGAGGAAGAGCGCGCCCGCCACCGGAGGCGTCAAGAAGCCCCACCGCTACAGGCCGGGCACCGTCGCCCTGCGAGAAATCAGGCGCTACCAGAAGAGCACAGAGCTGCTCATCCGCAAGCTGCCATTCCAGCGCCTAGTGCGCGAGATCGCCCAGGACTTCAAGACCGACCTGCGCTTCCAGAGCTCCGCAGTCATGGCCCTGCAGGAGGCCAGCGAGGCCTACCTCGTCGGCCTCTTCGAAGACACCAACCTGTGCGCAATCCACGCCAAGCGCGTCACCATCATGCCCAAGGACATCCAGCTCGCGCGCCGCATCCGCGGCGAGCGCGCCTAAACCGCGCCGCGGCACCGCACCGCACAAACAAAAACGGCCCTTTTCAGGGCCACTAACATCTCTCCGTCGCGAGCAAACTTTGTCGGTCGCCTGCCTCTCGCCCCGCAACCCAAAAACAAAAACCACCACTTCCCGTCCGTCCGCCACACACACCCGCTCACTCTGCCTGCCTGCTAGCAGCGCGCAACAATCACACATCATCCCTCCCCGGCGCTCAAAGCGCACAATACCCAACGGCCGACGTCACACCGCACGGGTGGCTGGCCGGCCGCCGCTTTCGTTTCGAAAACAAAAAAAACCCGCACTCCACTCCGACGGCCAACGGCCAGGCAGGCGCGCTCGCTCGCTCTACACGCCACCGAAATCCCCGCCGACTCCTTCCACATCTCAACGTGCCCCCCGTTGCAAAACATAACACACACAAAGAAACAAAACAAAGACCAGACACGACTAGACAAGACACACATCCGAGAAGAACGAACGCAGGCAAGCCAACCAACGTATTCAAACAAAACAACGTGACAGAAAACCAACCGTCGGCCGCCGCCACAAACACGGCGACAATCAACCACGACAACAACAACACCGCTTACCGCTACCGCCGCCCACACCCGCCACCGACCCCCGCAATCAAACCACCACGGCACGCAAACAGCATCCCCACGGGCATACAGACAGACACCCACACCAAACGCAACACGACAATCAAAACCTTCCCCGACGTGCTTTGATGGCCCTGAGAAGGGCCGTTTTGGGCCGCGCGTCTCTTGCGCGCCACTAGACGACGACGGGGGGTGGGGACGACGGGGTCAAGCGCCAAACCCTTCCTTTCCCATCTCTTTCTCCTCTACTCTACTCTACTTCTTCTTCTTGGGCGAAGCCTTCGCCTTAGACGGCGTCGTCGCCTTCTTCGGGCGCGGCGCCTTCGGCTTCTTCGTCGGAACCTTGGCGGCCTTCTTCGCCTTCGACGGCGACTTGGCCTTGGCCGGCTTGGCCGCAGCCGCCTTCTTCGCACCCGCGGGAGCGGCCGACGCCGCAGACGCCTTCTTGGCGGCGCCCGCCTTCCGACCGGTCGCCGCCTTCACGCCACCAGCCTTCTTTGCGCCGGCCGCACGGGCGCCCTTCTTCTCCTTGCTGGCCGGAGCGGCGCGCTTCTTCTTGGCACCGCCAGCACGAGCCTTGCCGCCCTCGGCCGCCCCCCCGCCGCCGGCGCCGGCAAGCTTGAACGAGCCGGACGCGCCCTTCCCCTTCGTCTGCACCAGCTCGCCCGCCACGACGGCCGACTTGAGGTACTTCTTGATAAACGGCGCCAGCTTCTCCGCGTCCAGCTTGTAGTGCGCGGCTATGTACTTCTTGATCGCCTGCAGCGACGACCCGCCGCGCTCCTTCAGACTCTTGATGGCGGCCGTCACCATCTCAGAGGTGCGCGGGTGCGCAGGCTTGGCGCGCGGCTTCTTCGCAGACGACGCAGACTTGGCCTTCTTCGTAGTGCCGGTGGCGGCGGGTGCCGCAGCAGTCTCGTTCGTAGCCGCCTGATCTGCCATTTCGACGACGCGCGTAACACACAGCGAGAGCGAGAGCGAGAGCGAGCGGGACGGCAGGCACGCAAGCACAGCACAGCACGGCAGAGCAGAGCAGAGAATCACAAGGGCCCAGCCAGTGTCGCGGGCGGGCGCGGACGGCCGAGAGAGCGGCCGCCACTCTGCGCGCCGCCGCGCCGCGCCTCCCGCGCTTGCTACCGCCCAACGTCCGACAGCCTGTGCGGAGCAGCCCCAAAGCTGCGCCACAACCGCCCGCGCCTTTCAAACCACCGAGGATGGGGCTACACACAGCCACACCACAGTCGCCAACCAGTCGCCACGGCAGCGCCGCAAACCACGGCCAAACTGCAGCTACCGCGCGCTACAGCCTGGGTCGGCCCGCCGAGAATCGCCGCCCCCGCCCAAATGCCGCCCCCACAGCCCCAGCCGACGACCCGCCACAATGGCCAAACCTTCGGCAAAACTCCCACACCGTCGCCGCGGCAGCCCGGCCAGCGCGGCCGGCGCCACAGCCACACAAGCCGAGGCGTGCGGCGATGACGGCCGTGCAAACGCGCCTCCGCCGCCCCATCGCCTTCCGTCGCCCTCCCGCCGTTTCCCGATCGGCCCGCAGCCGTCGGGCCACATCGCGCGCCGTCCTCCTCCTCTCGCCCGCCAACATTCACAGCCGTTTCTCAACAATTGCCCGCCGCAAACGGACGCCGCCTGCGCAACAGGCGCCGCCGCCCCTCGCCGCTTCCGACCCAACCCCTCGACCGAGGCAAACCGCAATCCGAATCTACAGACCAACCCAATCTGCCGTCAGCACACACGACAGCCGACCTTACACGTTGCGCGTTACACATTACGTTTACACGTCTAGGTTAGGTTCGGTTAGGTTAGGTGGACGTGGGTTAGGTTAAGGGGACTTGGGTTAGGTTAAGCGTCAAACTTAGGTTAAGCATTCAAACACGTCAGGCGTCAGAGGTTAGGTTAGGTTAGGTTACGTTAGGTTACGTTACACGTTAGGTTAAGGGGTCAGTGCTAGGTTAAGAAGCGTCAAACGTAGGTTAAAAAAGCGTTCAAAACGTGAGGCGTGAGCCGCCGGACAGCTTACCTTACGTAGACGTTTGGGGCTCACAGGCTGAGCTCACCTCACCACACCACAGGTTAGGTTCGGTTCGGTTCGCTCGGCTCAGCGTAAAGCGCCGAGGTCAGGGTTACGTTCGTTCACCTTCGGGCGCCACACTTTCGGTTGAAAGGTCGCGACGGGACGACGTCGGCAGGCACCGCCGCAAACGGACAAAAACGTACAGACGACGTCGAAAACCGCCGACAGACGGGGGAGCAGCACGACCACGACCAGATACCGAGCGCGAACGAGACGCACGCGAACCACCCCCACCGGCCAAAGGGCACCACACAACAACCCAGAGCACCACGTGTCGACACCACAGCAACCCGCCGCTCACGCGACATGGCTGGCACCGAAGGGCAACCGCCCGCAACTGCGCTTTCCGCGCCGGCCCGGATGCACGTCGTGCTACAACAACACCACTACCGTACACAGCCGCTGTTCACAACATCACTATCATGCGCGCCCGCGGCTCGCCGCCGTCGCAGTCGCAGCCCCAACGCCAGCACTTTTGCACCACCATTCACACGCACCGCAACACAGCTCGCCGACACAGCCGAACAAAACAAACACCACACAACAACAGCAACAACGCCGCCGCCTCTACTCGTGCCGGCGACCCACCCCGCCGATGGCGCACCTTTCGCCAGCCGGCAATCGACACACACGCACGCACCCACCCACCCCCCGGGGCCCAGTGCAAAAAAAAACACACAAAAACAAAAACAAAAAAAAAACAACACAAACGACACGGGAAGCGCACACCGCCACTTCGCGCGCACGCCACCAACCAGTCGTCGTCTCAAAATAACAAACACAAACAAAATAAACTAACAACTAGGGCAACACAAAACAAAAACGCCTCGCACGAACCGCCCACAAAAAGGACAAGCACACGCACAGCCTCTGCTGACGACCACGACGCAGCGGCACGCTGCTCCTGTCCCGCGCCCCGCGCCCCGCGCCCCACTCGATTCACAACTCACGCGACACCGTCAACGACGGGCTCGCTTCCCGCAACCTACCACCTTTCCGCCACGACGCACAGCCCCAGCCCCACCCGACCCGACGACGCCCGTGGCAACGACTGCACTTTCACCACCGCCTCCCCCTTCCCCCCCAAAACACACACACACACACAGCCAGCCAAAAACGCACTCGCGACCCACACATGCACGTGCATCGGCACACGCCAACCAGTCAACGTCGACAACCACACGCAAGGCTCGAAACGAAACCGGCGTCCTTCCACGTTGCCATCAAGCTACCTACACGACACAAGACACAAGGAACAAACACAACAGCCGGCCCCACTAATTCCCACTCTCACGCCGCAAAAAGCACACCGAAACCGCCAAACGCACGCACATTCCCCTTCGCACTGACACCGACCGGCTCGCTACCACACACCTCTCGGCAGCCGTTTCACGCCAATTCGCCACACCGCCCACACAGTCGACAAGCGCCCGCCCTGTACGGCACACGCAACGACGCAGCGCAGCAAAGGGCGCCCGCAACACATACCTCTCCTCTCTCTCCCTCTCCGCCGCCCGACGCGCCAACCGCCACGCCACACCGCCAGCCACTCGCAAATTGTGCACTGCCACCAGCCACACGTCCAACACGCCGCGCCGCCTCCGGCCACCCGCCAGGGGGCGCTCACGTCCGCGACAACAGCGCGGCCCGCCGGGCCGAACCGAACCGAACCGAGCCGCCGCTGCTCTGCACTCGGCACGGCCACACCCTGCTGCAGACCGGGCTCGTCTCTCTGTACGCGTCTGCCTGCGCATCAACACAACACGACCTTTTTTTTTTTTTTCTCTCTACCGCCATCCCTTCTTCTCGCGTTTTACTCGTTGTTGCAGCAGCGGCGCACACCTACACATCCACAGCCCCAGCCGAGCCGAGCCGGCCTCACCTCAGGGCCCGCCGCCAGCGTCTCCTCCTCGGGCACAGGTGCGGTGCTGTGGCCGCCCATCCAACCGCATTGCTGGCCGTCCAGCCGCCAGGCGTTCCCACTGCCGCGAGCCACGCCGCGCACCGACCCTGCTGCAGAAAACGAAGCATAGCCAGAGACCGACCGATACACAAAGCAAGCCGTCGCCTCGCCTCTTGTCCTTCCTGCCTTCCTTTCGCCCCCCCCCCCCTCCTTTTTTTTTTTTATTTTGTTTTCTTCTTTCTTTCTTTCTTTGGCCCTCTCTCCTTCCCGCCCCATGGCGGTTACGGCACCGCCTGCAGCGGCAGATTTTTTGCGCCCACACGCCTACTCCTACCACCATTAACCTTGCCCTGCCCATCAACGTCGCAGTCGAACCGACGCTTGCCAACACACTGCCCACGTTCCTTTCTCTTTTCGGCCTACGCCCATTACGCGCCGCCGCCACAGCACCTTCCCTTCCCACAACACACCGACGTCATCACACGCACCCACAAACAGGGGCCACGACCGTGTTCCTCGCCCACTCCCATCCCGCACGGTACGCACATTCCCAACTACTACCGCGCACCCTCCCTTTCCAATCTGTGTGTCTCTGTGTCTGTGTCCTGTGTCCTGTCCGCGCGTGACGCCTCTCAACATCCGCCGTCCCCCGTCCCGTTTTCGCCCCCATGCCGTCGTCGCGCCGCCTCCTCCCCGTCCACCGCCGCCCCTGTCCGCCCCGCACCACACCATACACCGCTGCTTGTCCCGGCCGTTGCCACCAAAGGCGCCGACCGCAAACGCGCCACGCCGCAGCCCCCGTGCGTCTCGCTCGCTTGCATCTCCGTGCCGACGCTGCCTCTCTTCCCGCTCGCACTCGACCTCGACAACACAGTCTTTGGCTCCGCCACTGCGTGTTCCGGTGGTACGCACGCTGCAACACGTATGTATTCGTTACCAGAGCGATGGCGAGGCATGACAGCATCTCTGTCTGACCAGAGAGTTATTTATCGTTGCTAGTCGGCGCTTGGACCGCGCCAGACGACAGTAGTGGCACGCACCGGGTCGCCAGGAACAGTTGTTATATATATTGTAGCGCGAGTCGGGAGAGGTAGTAGTCGGTCGACAGTAGTAGCGGGTGGACGGTTGTACTGAGCGGGCGTCGGCGGCGTGCTCTGCTCGTCTCGCGACTCTGGTCACGGTTCGGGACGATGTATAGTATATTGTGTTATAATCAAAAGGTAGTGTGAAGCTGCATTGCGCAAATCTGATAACGTATGTTCATTGTACTTATTTTGTTCAACAACAAAAGCCCCACTATTACTTTTTTCTAAAGCAACTTTTGTCTTTTAACGAAAAACATTCACTTTTTAAAGACTACTTCCTATGGCATTTCCCTCCAAGGAGTGCAATTAATTACCAGCCAGCACTCATTCATTGCACACAGCTGTGTAAGGGGTATCTACAATTGAGGAGCGGATATAAATGCAACTTTTTTGTTTTTTTTTTTTTTTTTTGTGTGTTGTAACCTCCCCGCAAAATTTAAAATAATGGACAATGTTATTTACGGATGCTAATGGACATTGCGCTAATTGTAACCTCGCCCACAATGAGAGGTATTGAAAATGGCAACAAAAATGTGAAATTCGCAATCCGACTCAAATATAAATTCTTCACAACATTTAAAGTCCGTTCAGTGACAAGAAACTTCAATTGAGCCGAAATATCGGTCTTTGGCCCTGTGCAAAACAATCAGAATTAAAGTCTTACCTCAGAATAAATGGATGTCACATTTCTGCTCTTGTTGTTGCGCAGCGCTTGGAGGAACTGCATTGCAAATAATAATATTCTCTTTTTTTGTGATTTTAGTGAAATTTTTCTTCAAAGAAGTGGAATGAAATGGGAAGTGCAACGAACTCTTTAGTTCAATAAAACATTACATTTTTGAAAAATGCTTTTGAAATAAAAATTATTTTTGGGGAACTTGTTGGAGAATTAATTACAATAAATATAATTTTTCATTATCTAATGATTATATTAATTAACAGTATACCTCCTTCACCATCTTGACCAGTGTTGCCGACCGCCTACATCACACAACCGCACTCGGCTGCTACTACTGACCGACCGCTCTGCATGACGACTATTAGCGTACTGCACGCGACGACTACTGACAGAGTACAGCCCTCAACTAGACAGAGCTACAGACTCGCAACGACTGACTGACTGACTGACTGACTGACTGACTGACTGAGAACCGCTCGCAACACTCGCGCGGTCCAGCGCAAACTCTCTGGTCACAGATGCTACAATGTCTCGCCATCGCTGCTATGTTACATACGTGTTTCAGTGTCTTTTTCATTGGGGTAACGATCTTTGGCTCTTTTTATTCTGAATACAGGGCCAAAGGTCAACGCTGCTGCCCTTATACAATTTATCAGGTTCCATTATGTCTGTTGCAATGTTACATACGGTTCATTCTTTCATTAATATTATCGTTGGGTTTGTTTTGTAGGGACGTTAACATTCTGGCACATTTTTATTATCATCGGACTCTCTGCTATTTGTGCAGGGAGGTTATACCTGGGTCCATTTCCATTTCCATTTCCATTTACATTTTAATATTGATAGACTTTTTGTTTTCTTTTTTTGTTTCTTG
The DNA here is from genome assembly GCF_021461385.2 of Schistocerca piceifrons. Lineage (NCBI taxonomy): Eukaryota > Metazoa > Arthropoda > Insecta > Orthoptera > Acrididae > Schistocerca > Schistocerca piceifrons. The sequence continues at coordinate 29,006 of NW_025727205.1, read as the reverse complement.
TTGTTTTTCCTTCTTTTTTCTTGTTGTTTTTTTTTCTTTCTTTTTTTTTGTTTTGTTTTGTTTTTCCCGCTCTCACCACCACCGCCGCATCACGCCTTCCGTTTTCTTCTTGGTTTCTTTTCTGTTCTTCAACTGCTTCAACATCACCGCGCCCCATTTCCACACCACAGCCATCAGCCTCCAAGACGGGCAGGCGCAGTGTGCCATTTCCGGCGCACAAGCACACCCGTACGGTACTCTCCTCGCCCCCACGCCACCAACAACACAGCGACCACGCGGCTTTCAGGCATGGCATGGCACGGCACGGCACGGCACCGGCGAAATGCGCCGCCCCCGCCCCTCCGCGCATCCGTCCGTCTCGCCACGTTCACTGACAGCCGCGTCTGCGGCTACACCACGACAACCACAACACAACACCGCTCCCCTCCCTGGCAACTCATTGTTTTTCTCCTCCTCTTTTGCACAAACCACAACGCCGAGCACAGGCGCAAGCCACCCACACCGCGCCCCTCCCCGTCCCGTCTTTGGCCGCCGCTCCTCGTTTCCTCGTTTGCCCCCTCCCATCTCCCGAAATGCCATGCCAGCAGCGTTACGCATGCCCCTCCCCTGTCCACACAACACTACCGCCAAACGAACAGCCTTCCGGGCCACATGCAGGGCACGCCCACCTCCAAACACTGCCAATTCACGGACGCACGCACGCACACACACACACACACACACACACACACACACACACACACACACACACACACACACACACTTTCCCGACACCTTTCTGTACGGAGGGTGCGTCATCTCGACCGTGACAGAGTGACGCCAACTATCGACGATCCATTTCCCCCCACTGGTAAAACACGTCCACTAACACCTACATACATCATTCAAGTACACAGACAATAGCATACACACAATGGGAGGGCACACGAACATGGACGGCACGGCACTGTCACACACTCTTCCTCAGAACCAACCATACCAACAAACGTTACGTACAACCGGGAAAGCGAAAGCGAAAGCAAAAGCAAAAAGCAAAGGCCAATGCAGCCGTCAAAGGTAACGTTCACCACGGCAGACACTTGCAGCCGCGCCGCCGTTAAACGCATTTCAGTGCGGCTCCAATACGCCTCCGACACGGGAACGTTCCGTTGCTCTACGAATGCGTTTCTCCCCTTTTTCCCTTCCTCTCTCTTTTGCCCCCCCCCCCTCTGTCCTTTCCTCCTGCACTCTTGCCTCCTTCCTCACGTTCTGCCCAGACATTCGACCGATCAAAGTCAACCTGTCGTTACCGTTCTCAGCGCGACGGTGTACAACAGTATGACGGGTGTGCCCACGACTTCGGTTCAGTTGCGTGACGCCGGTCTATCGCGCCGATCGACAGTTACTCAGGGGGGCGACGGATCGGACCACGTCACCGACACACAAAACACTTTCAAACAAACAAATACATACCGGATGGACACAGACAAACACGTGTACAGACATTCGCCAAAAACGGCCGCCGCCGCCGCCGCCGTCGTCTAGCGTCGCGCTTACTGTACTGCACTGGACACGCGTGCATCTTGAATGACGACATCGGTGTGCGTGCGTCGTACGCAATCAGTCAGACACGGCTATCAAAAATCAGAGTCGAATGGTACATCATCGTGCGTGTCGCCGTACACGTACAGTACAATGCAACAACAATGCGTCTTCATGGCACGTTCATTTCAACGTCACTCACACACCTCCACGCTGCAGTTACGTCGCACCATTGTCAAACTCGGCGTACAGCAAAGGGAATAGTGGGCGGCAAACAAAAACCACAAAAAAAAAACAACATTTCACATTTCACCCTCGCCATGTATGATGTGCAAAAAACAAACCCGCAAACGGCCGTCGTTACGGTGACACAAAAGTCGGCGATCGCACTGTCCCCCCTCGCAGACAGGTAACACACACACCAACAACACCAAATGGGTCAAAAACCACGCCAACGAGGCGTGCCACCATTCCACGCCACGGCGACCAACCTCGTGGCCGTACCCCGCGCAACACGCTTTGACGCGCCCCCCCACCCACAATCAAAATGCACACATACATCACAGCCGTCCACACAAACAACAACAACAATTCCGCCCTTCCCGCAAAAGGCAAGTTGGTGGCCCTGAAAAGGGCCGTTTTGCCGCTCTCGCAACGGAGGAGCATTCTCTCTCCATCCTTCCTTCCGTTCCAGAGCCACCTCCTTACTTGGAGCTCGTGTACTTGGTCACCGCCTTCGTGCCCTCGCTCACGGCGTGCTTGGCCAGCTCGCCAGGCAGCAACAGCCGCACAGCGGTCTGGATCTCGCGGGACGTGATGGTCGAGCGCTTGTTGTAGTGCGCCAGGCGAGAAGCCTCGGCCGCAATGCGCTCGAAAATGTCGTTCACGAAGCTGTTCATGATGCTCATCGCCTTCGACGAGATGCCCGTGTCAGGGTGCACCTGCTTCAGCACCTTGTAGATGTAGATGGCATAGCTCTCCTTCCTCTTGCGCTTCTTCTTCTTGTCGCCCTTCGAAATGTTCTTCTGCGCCTTGCCAGCCTTCTTGGCGGCCTTCCCGCTAGTCTTGGGCGGCATCTCGAACCAACGTACGGCGGCAGCAGCAACACCAGTAGCAAGCGCTCCGCTCTAGTCAGCGTCTCCCCACACAGTGGCACCCGCCGCCAGCCGCCGCCGCACCTTTACCAGCTCGCCCTGTTGCGGCCGCCGACCAATGGGGCGCGCGCGCAACCGGCCGCCGCACCCGAGCCCATAAAGCACCCCCACCCCGGCTGCGCCGACACTCGCTGAGTGGCAGTCAAGGGTTGAGCTTGCTCCTCTTACTCGCTTACTGTAAGCCATAGGCCCCCGCTTGTACGGGTGACAATCCAGGTGCTTCTTCGGCTTCGCTTTTATTAAAGCGTTGACGGGTGCACACGTCGAAGCGCAGCACGGTCAGGCTGCACGATGAGCAAATTGTCGTGTGCGGTTTCAATCTGCGGTGACGATTCGGGGTCCCAGCAGCTCGCTGCTGGCGGCGTCGATGTCGTCTCCTCGATGTCGCGGGCCGCTTTTCCGGGCGGTTCGGGTACTTCTGCTGCCGCAGAGCCATGCTCTGCTCCCCCGAGTGTTAGGGACTCTGCAGGTCAGGGCCTGGTCACTGGCCAGTGTCCCGCGCCTGCCAGTTTGTTAGGGCCAAGCACAGCCGCCGGAAACCTAACGGTGTCGGCAACGAAGGCGGCGTCTGGCATACCCAAGGCAGCCCTCGACTTTGCTTCCACTTCCGCCCCCAACGAGATCAATAGGGCGCCTAACGCCGTCAAACAACAAACCAGCACTACGTCCTTCATTGTCAGTATGAGCAGCGCCACTAATTCCCCCAATTCAGATGTTGACAGATTACTACTAGAAAACGCACAGAACAACCTCCTCCCTTATCTTGCGTCCCGCAGGCGTGAAAAAGGGAATCGTCTTCCAGTAAAAATTCTTCCGAAACCCTCCTCCAAAGCCCAACCCAAACCAACCCGGAAAACCACCCCCAACCTCAAATCCACCCTCCCACCTTCCCCTAAAGTAAAACTTTCCAGGACCCAGAAAAAGAACCGAGGCAGGCGTAAAAACCTTGTAAAGCGACTCAAAGCTTCCAGCCAATCTCCGGAAGCTGAGAACAAACAAAAGGAACACGATTCCGAATCAGATAACCCTCTGGTTATCGATGAGTCCAGGCAGGAGGAGCAGGAAAACGAGATCAGGGAAACCGCTACTAGCGGCGAAGGTGACGGCTTTCAACTAGCCAGAAAAACCATCCGCCAACCCACACCCCCGCCGGCCACGGAGGCGGCACCAACATCTAACCGTTTTTCCGCCATAGACGACGAACCCGCGACCATTGATGCGCCACCCCAACAACCAGTGGGCTCGCAGAAACGAGCATACCTCCCCCCAATCGTCGCTGAACTTGATAGGGACTACAAAGAGCTTTATGATCTAGTGAAGAGCTCAGTAGGTGATAGATTCAAAGCCAAACCGGCAGGGGGCGACAAAATAAAGCTCACCCTCCACTCCATGGACGAATACATGGCGGTAAAACAACTCCTGAGTGATAAGAAAATACCGCACTATACTTTCCCGACTGAACGGATCAGGAACTTAAATATAGTAATACGCGACCTACCGCGCAAACTGTCGCCCACAGCAATAAAAGAAGACCTGATCCGTCAAAATTTCGATGTTAAGACGGTCACACAAATGAAACCACCTGGTTCTAACACCAAGTGGCCCCTATACCTCGCCGTAATGCCAGACACACCGATAAACAAAAAGCCTATGAGGAGTGTCCTGCAAATACCTGTAACGACCGAGCTACTGAAAAAGAAAAATCGGTCACAACAATGTTTTAGGTGTCAGGGACTGGGACATGTGGCCTCACACTGCGACATGCCTGTACGTTGCAGGAAGTGTGCGGAGGGACATGACTCCAGGACCTGTCAAATAAAAATAGACGACCCTAGAATAAAGTGTGCGCTATGCGGCGAAGGGCACACCGCCAGCTACCTGGGATGCAGGGTTCATAAGAACTACGCCCAACGCTACCGAGGCACGAATGCACCTCCAAACAAACCACAAGCTAAACCCCCAAACCGACCTGAAATCACAAGACGAGATAGGCCGGCCTACAGAAGCAAATCCCGGGAGGTGACGGCCGCCGCGACGTTCGCAAACATCGCGGCCGACACTGAGGCGCGCAGTAGTGCCCCTCTGGCGGCCGCGGTGGGACCGGAATCTTGCGGCCGTCGCTCCCCGGAAACAACCCAGGACACTCCTCCCCCTGACCAGATCCCTAACGACGGAGAATGCCCTAGGGAAGTCCTAACCCTTGCCCCAAAGACCAGTTTGCGGCGGGCGGAGGGCGCGGGCTGTCAGACCGATGGCAGACATCCTGTCACCCAAAGTCTGAGCGAAGCTGCCCCCTCGCCTGCCACAGACGATCCTGTGCTGGGAGTCATGTCCCAAACTCTGAATCTTCTCGCACAGATGATGCGGGAAATTCAGCAGCAAAATGCGCAGATCCTCGCCGCCCTACAAGCAGCAGTTAAGCAGTCGCATCCCTCAGCGACTTCCCAAGTAACAACAACAGCCAAACATGGATAGACGCCCCCATATTCAAGGTCTGAAAATGTGCGTCTTTAACGCAGACGGCATCTTCAACCAAGTCATGGAGTTCCGAGAGCTCATGAAGGAGCTTAACATCGACGTTTGCATGATGTCCGAAACACACCTAAAACCGGGAGTAAAAGCGGCAGTCCCAAACTATAACAGTTACAGACGAGACAGGCCAACCGCAGGAGGCGGGGTGGCCATATACGTAAAGAGAGGGATCCCCCATCATCAGATATTCCCCCCAGCTACCCGCTCGTTAGAAACGGTAGCCGTGGAAATAGCCACAGTTACAGGCCCCCTCACAGTCGTTGCAGCTTACCGCCAACCGACCCCAACTTTAGATGAGGACGACATTCCCGCACTTGCACAAATCAGAGGCAAGCTCCTAATAGGAGGAGACCTCAATGCAAAACATGCAGACTGGCATTCTAGAGTCACGACCAGAGCCGGTCGTCAGCTGCAACGACTCTCGCGAGACCACCAGTTCGACGTCTGGGGCCCAGAAGAGCCGACACACTTCCCTAAAAACGGAGGCCGGCCAGACGTCCTCGACATAGCTCTCACAAGGAGAATAACAGGCTTTGTGACTGCGAGAACAATAAATAGAATGTCCTCCGATCACAACCCAGTTATAATCGAGGTCGACGTGGGAGAAAGGGTAGCTCTCCCACAACACCAGGTGTCGTATAAGCACACGAACTGGGAGCACTTTCAGGTAAATGTCGCTTCTGAAATAGCTCGCGCCCCGCCTCCAACTGCAGATACTGCAGAACAGGCGCTTAAAGACCTCACCAACACGATCCTGCAGGCTGCTGAGGAGGCCACACCCCGGCAGCGGGAAGGCCCTCCTCCTCAAATACAACTCCCGGAGCACCTGCTTGCGCAAATTAGGCACAAAAACAGGGTCGCAAAAGAATGGAAAATAACAAGAAATCCGGCAACTAGGAGGCTGCTCAACCGTCTACAGAGAGAGTTGAAAGTAGCACTCAATGAGCACCGCAACCAGCAATGGTCTGCCCGCCTATCAGCCCTCAAAGTAGACGACAACAGCCTATGGCAAGCTACCAAGCAATTCACACGTACACGCGCGCGTATGCCACCTCTGCACGGCGAGCGTGGAAGCCTTGTCTTCAGCCCTGTCGACAAGGCCAACGCGCTCGCCGACTCGTTCGAACAACAGTTTCAACCAGCAGAGGCGCAGGACGAGGACCACGAAATCATAGTCCGTCAGCAGCTTGCAGTATTCCTTGCAGCTGAAGACGACGAGAATGAACACACTCCACTTTTCGCCCCAGAAGACGTGGCAAAAGTCATTAGGTCCCTGCCCAACAAAAAGGCCCCAGGCCACGACCGGCTCACAAACCAGTTAGTTAAGAACCTCCCGCCACTGGCAATCACACACATCGCGAACGTCTTCAACGAGATTACTCGATCCCGCGAGTTTCCAGCGTGCTGGAAACACGCGGAGGTGGTCGCGATAGCTAAACCCGGTAAGGACCCATTATTCCCACAGCACTACAGACCGATTAGTCTTCTGCCCACTCTCAGTAAAATCTACGAGCGCCTCCTAGTCACACCTATTGAGCAACACATCTCCAGAGAGCAAGTTCTGCCTGATTTCCAGTTTGGATTCAGGCAGAAACACTCCGCCCCCCAACAGATCATGAGAGTTGTTGAAGCAGCCACCGAGGCCTTCAACCGCAGAAGCTACTGTGGGATAGTGCTACTTGATGTAGCCAAGGCCTTCGATTCCGTATGGCACAATGGGTTATTGTACAAACTATACACACAAGGCTTCCCCGGGACGATAGTAAAGCTACTGAAAAGCTATCTCTCGAATAGGACATTTTCCGTCAGGGTTGACAACTCCCTGTCAACAAAAAGACGCATACGTGCAGGGGTGCCCCAGGGATCGGTGCTAGGGCCTGTCCTGTACAGCCTGTACACGGCAGACACACCCACCTCACCCCTGGTGCACACTGCACAATATGCAGATGATACAGCATTTTTCACCCGCAACCCAAACAGGGATCTGGTCACAAGACGCCTCCAAAGAGTTCTCAACGCCACAGAGGAATGGTCCAAAAGGTGGCGAATCACAATTAACAGCGGGAAAACGCAGGCAATTGTGATTACGCGCCGATTAGGACCGCGAGGACCACGCAGGCGACCACCCTTAAATCTAAGATTAAACGGCCAAGAACTGCCTTGGCGAAACACCGCAAAGTATCTAGGGGTGACCCTAGATAAGAGGCTGACATGGCAGGCCCACATCGACGACCTGCGCCGCCGAGCCAGCGCTCGCTTGAGCGTACTATACCCGGTCCTTAATACTGGTAGTGGGCTCACAGCAGACCTAGGAGTACGCATCTACTGCACCCTCATACGCCCCATAATGGAATACGCGTGCCCAGTATGGGGCTATGCGGCCAAGACGCACGTACTCAAACTCCAAAGGGTACAAAACAGGGCCCTCAAACGTGCCTTACACCTCCCCTCCCGATTCCCCACAGACGACCTTCACGCGTCTGCGGACGTAGTACGACTTCAACAACGTTTTGTTGACCTAGCTAAAGCATTCTACGAAACAGCTAGCAGGTCAACAAACCCCCTCATTAACTCACTGGGTCAATACGACCCCACCATCAAGCGCCATAAAACACCCAGGTCAATATTCTTTGACTGAACACACAATCGCCCTCCATCACATCACCCTCTCTCACCCCCATCAATTCACCATCATCATCATCACCCACAAATCGCCACAGATCAGGCAGCACAAGTTAAAGTAACAAACATGCACATAACCATACAAGACATACCAAAAAAGTAAAGACACAACAATACAACCACACATTTCCCAATTGAAGTAAATGTCCGAGGACAAAAACTTCACCTCTAGTCACCCTCAAAGTCAGGGTACAAAAATGTGCGAGCGGCGGCTGCGCCGGCACGCACTCCGCTGCTCGACTCGCTGCCGCTCGCACCGGTCGTTTTCGTTTCCTTCTCGTGTGCACCGTCGCTAGCCCATCGCCATGTCCGGACGCGGAAAGGGAGGCAAAGTCAAGGGCAAGTCAAAGTCCCGCTCAAGCAGGGCTGGGCTCCAGTTCCCGGTCGGCAGAATCCACCGCCTCCTGCGCAAGGGAAACTACGCAGAGCGCGTCGGCGCCGGGGCGCCCGTCTACCTCGCCGCCGTCATGGAGTACCTCGCGGCTGAGGTGCTCGAGCTGGCCGGAAACGCGGCCCGCGACAACAAGAAGACGCGCATCATCCCGCGCCACCTGCAGCTTGCCATCCGCAACGACGAGGAGCTCAACAAGCTCCTGTCGGGCGTCACCATCGCACAGGGTGGTGTCCTACCCAACATCCAGGCCGTCCTGCTGCCAAAGAAGACCGAGAAGAAGGCCTAAAGGAGGCCAGGCAATCGCAGCGCCGCGTGCTCCCCTGCACGCAACGCGCTTTGCCGGCTCGGCTCGGCCCGGCCCACAACAATCGGCCCTTTTCAGGGCCACCACACAAACCTACGTCCAAAGCAAAATTTCAGTCGTCCTCGCCGCACCTTGTTTTGTTTCAACTTTGCACTTTCACAGCACAGCCGCCGCCGGCGCACGTCCGCCATCTTGTCGTCCACACAGCCCGCACACACACACACACACACACACACACACACACACACACACATTTTGCACGGTCGCAGAGTCGCCTTCCAAACGACAACGGCAGCAATAATGACCATTGTTAAAGGGAGGCGTGTCGACACACCGCCCTCCACTCCCGCGCGCAACGGCCGTCGACACGAACGAAACAGCTGATCCGGCCGCCTATGCCCACACGCCTTGCCTCGGAAACCCCAACGCCGCCGCAAACACACAGAGCCAAACCACGCAAGCAAATAATTACCGCCTCTCTCGCACAACAACACACAGCCCGCCATCTCCGTCGCGATCGATACAAAGACACACAATAACAAACACAAACGAAGCAGCTCCACACACAGCCAGCCACATGACACGTTTCCTTTCCTTCTCCCCTCCCAGCCACATCACGTCGCTCAAACGGAAAGAAAGAAAGAAACAAACAAACAAACAAACAAACAAACAAACGAACAACACAGCGCACACACACGCAGCAACAACAACAACAACAACACAGACTCTTTCGCACTTTTCAACTTCCGAACAGTGTGGTGGCCCTGAAAAGGGCCGTTTTCTAGTCTCTCCCACCCACAAGCACGGCCGCGGGAAGGCCAGCGCCCGCTGCGACGCAGCCTAACCGCCGAAACCGTACAGGGTGCGCCCCTGCCTCTTCAGGGCGTACACCACGTCCATGGCCGTCACAGTCTTGCGCTTGGCGTGCTCAGTGTACGTCACCGCGTCGCGGATCACGTTCTCCAGGAACACCTTCAGCACCCCGCGGGTCTCCTCGTAGATCAGACCAGAGATGCGCTTCACGCCGCCCCTGCGAGCCAGGCGGCGGATGGCGGGCTTCGTGATGCCCTGGATGTTGTCGCGCAACACCTTGCGGTGCCGCTTGGCGCCACCCTTGCCGAGCCCCTTTCCTCCCTTGCCGCGGCCTGTCATCCTTCCTTCCTCGGGCAAAGCAAAACGTGCACAAACAGCAGCTGCAGCGGCTGGCGAGTCGGCTACGGTCTGCGCCCAGCGCGCCCGCCGCCCCCCTATATAGACTCTGGCCCGCCCTCCCCCCACCACGCGCAACCGAGGGCATATAAGCGCAGCACGGAGGCGCGCGGGCCCGTTGTCAAGGCAGCACCGGACGCCGCGCCGCACCTAACCTCCACGCACGCCGCTCCGCTACCGCCAACGCTACCGCCATGGCCCGCACAAAGCAAACGGCCCGCAAGTCCACCGGCGGAAAGGCGCCGCGCAAACAGCTCGCCACCAAGGCGGCGAGGAAGAGCGCGCCCGCCACCGGAGGCGTCAAGAAGCCCCACCGCTACAGGCCGGGCACCGTCGCCCTGCGAGAAATCAGGCGCTACCAGAAGAGCACAGAGCTGCTCATCCGCAAGCTGCCATTCCAGCGCCTAGTGCGCGAGATCGCCCAGGACTTCAAGACCGACCTGCGCTTCCAGAGCTCCGCAGTCATGGCCCTGCAGGAGGCCAGCGAGGCCTACCTCGTCGGCCTCTTCGAAGACACCAACCTGTGCGCAATCCACGCCAAGCGCGTCACCATCATGCCCAAGGACATCCAGCTCGCGCGCCGCATCCGCGGCGAGCGCGCCTAAACCGCGCCGCGGCACCGCACCGCACAAACAAAAACGGCCCTTTTCAGGGCCACTAACATCTCTCCGTCGCGAGCAAACTTTGTCGGTCGCCTGCCTCTCGCCCCGCAACCCAAAAACAAAAACCACCACTTCCCGTCCGTCCGCCACACACACCCGCTCACTCTGCCTGCCTGCTAGCAGCGCGCAACAATCACACATCATCCCTCCCCGGCGCTCAAAGCGCACAATACCCAACGGCCGACGTCACACCGCACGGGTGGCTGGCCGGCCGCCGCTTTCGTTTCGAAAACAAAAAAAACCCGCACTCCACTCCGACGGCCAACGGCCAGGCAGGCGCGCTCGCTCGCTCTACACGCCACCGAAATCCCCGCCGACTCCTTCCACATCTCAACGTGCCCCCCGTTGCAAAACATAACACACACAAAGAAACAAAACAAAGACCAGACACGACTAGACAAGACACACATCCGAGAAGAACGAACGCAGGCAAGCCAACCAACGTATTCAAACAAAACAACGTGACAGAAAACCAACCGTCGGCCGCCGCCACAAACACGGCGACAATCAACCACGACAACAACAACACCGCTTACCGCTACCGCCGCCCACACCCGCCACCGACCCCCGCAATCAAACCACCACGGCACGCAAACAGCATCCCCACGGGCATACAGACAGACACCCACACCAAACGCAACACGACAATCAAAACCTTCCCCGACGTGCTTTGATGGCCCTGAGAAGGGCCGTTTTGGGCCGCGCGTCTCTTGCGCGCCACTAGACGACGACGGGGGGTGGGGACGACGGGGTCAAGCGCCAAACCCTTCCTTTCCCATCTCTTTCTCCTCTACTCTACTCTACTTCTTCTTCTTGGGCGAAGCCTTCGCCTTAGACGGCGTCGTCGCCTTCTTCGGGCGCGGCGCCTTCGGCTTCTTCGTCGGAACCTTGGCGGCCTTCTTCGCCTTCGACGGCGACTTGGCCTTGGCCGGCTTGGCCGCAGCCGCCTTCTTCGCACCCGCGGGAGCGGCCGACGCCGCAGACGCCTTCTTGGCGGCGCCCGCCTTCCGACCGGTCGCCGCCTTCACGCCACCAGCCTTCTTTGCGCCGGCCGCACGGGCGCCCTTCTTCTCCTTGCTGGCCGGAGCGGCGCGCTTCTTCTTGGCACCGCCAGCACGAGCCTTGCCGCCCTCGGCCGCCCCCCCGCCGCCGGCGCCGGCAAGCTTGAACGAGCCGGACGCGCCCTTCCCCTTCGTCTGCACCAGCTCGCCCGCCACGACGGCCGACTTGAGGTACTTCTTGATAAACGGCGCCAGCTTCTCCGCGTCCAGCTTGTAGTGCGCGGCTATGTACTTCTTGATCGCCTGCAGCGACGACCCGCCGCGCTCCTTCAGACTCTTGATGGCGGCCGTCACCATCTCAGAGGTGCGCGGGTGCGCAGGCTTGGCGCGCGGCTTCTTCGCAGACGACGCAGACTTGGCCTTCTTCGTAGTGCCGGTGGCGGCGGGTGCCGCAGCAGTCTCGTTCGTAGCCGCCTGATCTGCCATTTCGACGACGCGCGTAACACACAGCGAGAGCGAGAGCGAGAGCGAGCGGGACGGCAGGCACGCAAGCACAGCACAGCACGGCAGAGCAGAGCAGAGAATCACAAGGGCCCAGCCAGTGTCGCGGGCGGGCGCGGACGGCCGAGAGAGCGGCCGCCACTCTGCGCGCCGCCGCGCCGCGCCTCCCGCGCTTGCTACCGCCCAACGTCCGACAGCCTGTGCGGAGCAGCCCCAAAGCTGCGCCACAACCGCCCGCGCCTTTCAAACCACCGAGGATGGGGCTACACACAGCCACACCACAGTCGCCAACCAGTCGCCACGGCAGCGCCGCAAACCACGGCCAAACTGCAGCTACCGCGCGCTACAGCCTGGGTCGGCCCGCCGAGAATCGCCGCCCCCGCCCAAATGCCGCCCCCACAGCCCCAGCCGACGACCCGCCACAATGGCCAAACCTTCGGCAAAACTCCCACACCGTCGCCGCGGCAGCCCGGCCAGCGCGGCCGGCGCCACAGCCACACAAGCCGAGGCGTGCGGCGATGACGGCCGTGCAAACGCGCCTCCGCCGCCCCATCGCCTTCCGTCGCCCTCCCGCCGTTTCCCGATCGGCCCGCAGCCGTCGGGCCACATCGCGCGCCGTCCTCCTCCTCTCGCCCGCCAACATTCACAGCCGTTTCTCAACAATTGCCCGCCGCAAACGGACGCCGCCTGCGCAACAGGCGCCGCCGCCCCTCGCCGCTTCCGACCCAACCCCTCGACCGAGGCAAACCGCAATCCGAATCTACAGACCAACCCAATCTGCCGTCAGCACACACGACAGCCGACCTTACACGTTGCGCGTTACACATTACGTTTACACGTCTAGGTTAGGTTCGGTTAGGTTAGGTGGACGTGGGTTAGGTTAAGGGGACTTGGGTTAGGTTAAGCGTCAAACTTAGGTTAAGCATTCAAACACGTCAGGCGTCAGAGGTTAGGTTAGGTTAGGTTACGTTAGGTTACGTTACACGTTAGGTTAAGGGGTCAGTGCTAGGTTAAGAAGCGTCAAACGTAGGTTAAAAAAGCGTTCAAAACGTGAGGCGTGAGCCGCCGGACAGCTTACCTTACGTAGACGTTTGGGGCTCACAGGCTGAGCTCACCTCACCACACCACAGGTTAGGTTCGGTTCGGTTCGCTCGGCTCAGCGTAAAGCGCCGAGGTCAGGGTTACGTTCGTTCACCTTCGGGCGCCACACTTTCGGTTGAAAGGTCGCGACGGGACGACGTCGGCAGGCACCGCCGCAAACGGACAAAAACGTACAGACGACGTCGAAAACCGCCGACAGACGGGGGAGCAGCACGACCACGACCAGATACCGAGCGCGAACGAGACGCACGCGAACCACCCCCACCGGCCAAAGGGCACCACACAACAACCCAGAGCACCACGTGTCGACACCACAGCAACCCGCCGCTCACGCGACATGGCTGGCACCGAAGGGCAACCGCCCGCAACTGCGCTTTCCGCGCCGGCCCGGATGCACGTCGTGCTACAACAACACCACTACCGTACACAGCCGCTGTTCACAACATCACTATCATGCGCGCCCGCGGCTCGCCGCCGTCGCAGTCGCAGCCCCAACGCCAGCACTTTTGCACCACCATTCACACGCACCGCAACACAGCTCGCCGACACAGCCGAACAAAACAAACACCACACAACAACAGCAACAACGCCGCCGCCTCTACTCGTGCCGGCGACCCACCCCGCCGATGGCGCACCTTTCGCCAGCCGGCAATCGACACACACGCACGCACCCACCCACCCCCCGGGGCCCAGTGCAAAAAAAAACACACAAAAACAAAAACAAAAAAAAAACAACACAAACGACACGGGAAGCGCACACCGCCACTTCGCGCGCACGCCACCAACCAGTCGTCGTCTCAAAATAACAAACACAAACAAAATAAACTAACAACTAGGGCAACACAAAACAAAAACGCCTCGCACGAACCGCCCACAAAAAGGACAAGCACACGCACAGCCTCTGCTGACGACCACGACGCAGCGGCACGCTGCTCCTGTCCCGCGCCCCGCGCCCCGCGCCCCACTCGATTCACAACTCACGCGACACCGTCAACGACGGGCTCGCTTCCCGCAACCTACCACCTTTCCGCCACGACGCACAGCCCCAGCCCCACCCGACCCGACGACGCCCGTGGCAACGACTGCACTTTCACCACCGCCTCCCCCTTCCCCCCCAAAACACACACACACACACAGCCAGCCAAAAACGCACTCGCGACCCACACATGCACGTGCATCGGCACACGCCAACCAGTCAACGTCGACAACCACACGCAAGGCTCGAAACGAAACCGGCGTCCTTCCACGTTGCCATCAAGCTACCTACACGACACAAGACACAAGGAACAAACACAACAGCCGGCCCCACTAATTCCCACTCTCACGCCGCAAAAAGCACACCGAAACCGCCAAACGCACGCACATTCCCCTTCGCACTGACACCGACCGGCTCGCTACCACACACCTCTCGGCAGCCGTTTCACGCCAATTCGCCACACCGCCCACACAGTCGACAAGCGCCCGCCCTGTACGGCACACGCAACGACGCAGCGCAGCAAAGGGCGCCCGCAACACATACCTCTCCTCTCTCTCCCTCTCCGCCGCCCGACGCGCCAACCGCCACGCCACACCGCCAGCCACTCGCAAATTGTGCACTGCCACCAGCCACACGTCCAACACGCCGCGCCGCCTCCGGCCACCCGCCAGGGGGCGCTCACGTCCGCGACAACAGCGCGGCCCGCCGGGCCGAACCGAACCGAACCGAGCCGCCGCTGCTCTGCACTCGGCACGGCCACACCCTGCTGCAGACCGGGCTCGTCTCTCTGTACGCGTCTGCCTGCGCATCAACACAACACGACCTTTTTTTTTTTTTTCTCTCTACCGCCATCCCTTCTTCTCGCGTTTTACTCGTTGTTGCAGCAGCGGCGCACACCTACACATCCACAGCCCCAGCCGAGCCGAGCCGGCCTCACCTCAGGGCCCGCCGCCAGCGTCTCCTCCTCGGGCACAGGTGCGGTGCTGTGGCCGCCCATCCAACCGCATTGCTGGCCGTCCAGCCGCCAGGCGTTCCCACTGCCGCGAGCCACGCCGCGCACCGACCCTGCTGCAGAAAACGAAGCATAGCCAGAGACCGACCGATACACAAAGCAAGCCGTCGCCTCGCCTCTTGTCCTTCCTGCCTTCCTTTCGCCCCCCCCCCCCTCCTTTTTTTTTTTTATTTTGTTTTCTTCTTTCTTTCTTTCTTTGGCCCTCTCTCCTTCCCGCCCCATGGCGGTTACGGCACCGCCTGCAGCGGCAGATTTTTTGCGCCCACACGCCTACTCCTACCACCATTAACCTTGCCCTGCCCATCAACGTCGCAGTCGAACCGACGCTTGCCAACACACTGCCCACGTTCCTTTCTCTTTTCGGCCTACGCCCATTACGCGCCGCCGCCACAGCACCTTCCCTTCCCACAACACACCGACGTCATCACACGCACCCACAAACAGGGGCCACGACCGTGTTCCTCGCCCACTCCCATCCCGCACGGTACGCACATTCCCAACTACTACCGCGCACCCTCCCTTTCCAATCTGTGTGTCTCTGTGTCTGTGTCCTGTGTCCTGTCCGCGCGTGACGCCTCTCAACATCCGCCGTCCCCCGTCCCGTTTTCGCCCCCATGCCGTCGTCGCGCCGCCTCCTCCCCGTCCACCGCCGCCCCTGTCCGCCCCGCACCACACCATACACCGCTGCTTGTCCCGGCCGTTGCCACCAAAGGCGCCGACCGCAAACGCGCCACGCCGCAGCCCCCGTGCGTCTCGCTCGCTTGCATCTCCGTGCCGACGCTGCCTCTCTTCCCGCTCGCACTCGACCTCGACAACACAGTCTTTGGCTCCGCCACTGCGTGTTCCGGTGGTACGCACGCTGCAACACGTATGTATTCGTTACCAGAGCGATGGCGAGGCATGACAGCATCTCTGTCTGACCAGAGAGTTATTTATCGTTGCTAGTCGGCGCTTGGACCGCGCCAGACGACAGTAGTGGCACGCACCGGGTCGCCAGGAACAGTTGTTATATATATTGTAGCGCGAGTCGGGAGAGGTAGTAGTCGGTCGACAGTAGTAGCGGGTGGACGGTTGTACTGAGCGGGCGTCGGCGGCGTGCTCTGCTCGTCTCGCGACTCTGGTCACGGTTCGGGACGATGTATAGTATATTGTGTTATAATCAAAAGGTAGTGTGAAGCTGCATTGCGCAAATCTGATAACGTATGTTCATTGTACTTATTTTGTTCAACAACAAAAGCCCCACTATTACTTTTTTCTAAAGCAACTTTTGTCTTTTAACGAAAAACATTCACTTTTTAAAGACTACTTCCTATGGCATTTCCCTCCAAGGAGTGCAATTAATTACCAGCCAGCACTCATTCATTGCACACAGCTGTGTAAGGGGTATCTACAATTGAGGAGCGGATATAAATGCAACTTTTTTGTTTTTTTTTTTTTTTTTGTGTGTTGTAACCTCCCCGCAAAATTTAAAATAATGGACAATGTTATTTACGGATGCTAATGGACATTGCGCTAATTGTAACCTCGCCCACAATGAGAGGTATTGAAAATGGCAACAAAAATGTGAAATTCGCAATCCGACTCAAATATAAATTCTTCACAACATTTAAAGTCCGTTCAGTGACAAGAAACTTCAATTGAGCCGAAATATCGGTCTTTGGCCCTGTGCAAAACAATCAGAATTAAAGTCTTACCTCAGAATAAATGGATGTCACATTTCTGCTCTTGTTGTTGCGCAGCGCTTGGAGGAACTGCATTGCAAATAATAATATTCTCTTTTTTTGTGATTTTAGTGAAATTTTTCTTCAAAGAAGTGGAATGAAATGGGAAGTGCAACGAACTCTTTAGTTCAATAAAACATTACATTTTTGAAAAATGCTTTTGAAATAAAAATTATTTTTGGGGAACTTGTTGGAGAATTAATTACAATAAATATAATTTTTCATTATCTAATGATTATATTAATTAACAGTATACCTCCTTCACCATCTTGACCAGTGTTGCCGACCGCCTACATCACACAACCGCACTCGGCTGCTACTACTGACCGACCGCTCTGCATGACGACTATTAGCGTACTGCACGCGACGACTACTGACAGAGTACAGCCCTCAACTAGACAGAGCTACAGACTCGCAACGACTGACTGACTGACTGACTGACTGACTGACTGACTGAGAACCGCTCGCAACACTCGCGCGGTCCAGCGCAAACTCTCTGGTCACAGATGCTACAATGTCTCGCCATCGCTGCTATGTTACATACGTGTTTCAGTGTCTTTTTCATTGGGGTAACGATCTTTGGCTCTTTTTATTCTGAATACAGGGCCAAAGGTCAACGCTGCTGCCCTTATACAATTTATCAGGTTCCATTATGTCTGTTGCAATGTTACATACGGTTCATTCTTTCATTAATATTATCGTTGGGTTTGTTTTGTAGGGACGTTAACATTCTGGCACATTTTTATTATCATCGGACTCTCTGCTATTTGTGCAGGGAGGTTATACCTGGGTCCATTTCCATTTCCATTTCCATTTACATTTTAATATTGATAGACTTTTTGTTTTCTTTTTTTGTTTCTTGTTGTTTTTCCTTCTTTTTTCTTGTTGTTTTTTTTTCTTTCTTTTTTTTTGTTTTGTTTTGTTTTTCCCGCTCTCACCACCACCGCCGCATCACGCCTTCCGTTTTCTTCTTGGTTTCTTTTCTGTTCTTCAACTGCTTCAACATCACCGCGCCCCATTTCCACACCACAGCCATCAGCCTCCAAGACGGGCAGGCGCAGTGTGCCATTTCCGGCGCACAAGCACACCCGTACGGTACTCTCCTCGCCCCCACGCCACCAACAACACAGCGACCACGCGGCTTTCAGGCATGGCATGGCACGGCACGGCACGGCACCGGCGAAATGCGCCGCCCCCGCCCCTCCGCGCATCCGTCCGTCTCGCCACGTTCACTGACAGCCGCGTCTGCGGCTACACCACGACAACCACAACACAACACCGCTCCCCTCCCTGGCAACTCATTGTTTTTCTCCTCCTCTTTTGCACAAACCACAACGCCGAGCACAGGCGCAAGCCACCCACACCGCGCCCCTCCCCGTCCCGTCTTTGGCCGCCGCTCCTCGTTTCCTCGTTTGCCCCCTCCCATCTCCCGAAATGCCATGCCAGCAGCGTTACGCATGCCCCTCCCCTGTCCACACAACACTACCGCCAAACGAACAGCCTTCCGGGCCACATGCAGGGCACGCCCACCTCCAAACACTGCCAATTCACGGACGCACGCACGCACACACACACACACACACACACACACACACACACACACACACACACACACACACACTTTCCCGACACCTTTCTGTACGGAGGGTGCGTCATCTCGACCGTGACAGAGTGACGCCAACTATCGACGATCCATTTCCCCCCACTGGTAAAACACGTCCACTAACACCTACATACATCATTCAAGTACACAGACAATAGCATACACACAATGGGAGGGCACACGAACATGGACGGCACGGCACTGTCACACACTCTTCCTCAGAACCAACCATACCAACAAACGTTACGTACAACCGGGAAAGCGAAAGCGAAAGCAAAAGCAAAAAGCAAAGGCCAATGCAGCCGTCAAAGGTAACGTTCACCACGGCAGACACTTGCAGCCGCGCCGCCGTTAAACGCATTTCAGTGCGGCTCCAATACGCCTCCGACACGGGAACGTTCCGTTGCTCTACGAATGCGTTTCTCCCCTTTTTCCCTTCCTCTCTCTTTTGCCCCCCCCCCCCTCTGTCCTTTCCTCCTGCACTCTTGCCTCCTTCCTCACGTTCTGCCCAGACATTCGACCGATCAAAGTCAACCTGTCGTTACCGTTCTCAGCGCGACGGTGTACAACAGTATGACGGGTGTGCCCACGACTTCGGTTCAGTTGCGTGACGCCGGTCTATCGCGCCGATCGACAGTTACTCAGGGGGGCGACGGATCGGACCACGTCACCGACACACAAAACACTTTCAAACAAACAAATACATACCGGATGGACACAGACAAACACGTGTACAGACATTCGCCAAAAACGGCCGCCGCCGCCGCCGCCGTCGTCTAGCGTCGCGCTTACTGTACTGCACTGGACACGCGTGCATCTTGAATGACGACATCGGTGTGCGTGCGTCGTACGCAATCAGTCAGACACGGCTATCAAAAATCAGAGTCGAATGGTACATCATCGTGCGTGTCGCCGTACACGTACAGTACAATGCAACAACAATGCGTCTTCATGGCACGTTCATTTCAACGTCACTCACACACCTCCACGCTGCAGTTACGTCGCACCATTGTCAAACTCGGCGTACAGCAAAGGGAATAGTGGGCGGCAAACAAAAACCACAAAAAAAAAACAACATTTCACATTTCACCCTCGCCATGTATGATGTGCAAAAAACAAACCCGCAAACGGCCGTCGTTACGGTGACACAAAAGTCGGCGATCGCACTGTCCCCCCTCGCAGACAGGTAACACACACACCAACAACACCAAATGGGTCAAAAACCACGCCAACGAGGCGTGCCACCATTCCACGCCACGGCGACCAACCTCGTGGCCGTACCCCGCGCAACACGCTTTGACGCGCCCCCCCACCCACAATCAAAATGCACACATACATCACAGCCGTCCACACAAACAACAACAACAATTCCGCCCTTCCCGCAAAAGGCAAGTTGGTGGCCCTGAAAAGGGCCGTTTTGCCGCTCTCGCAACGGAGGAGCATTCTCTCTCCATCCTTCCTTCCGTTCCAGAGCCACCTCCTTACTTGGAGCTCGTGTACTTGGTCACCGCCTTCGTGCCCTCGCTCACGGCGTGCTTGGCCAGCTCGCCAGGCAGCAACAGCCGCACAGCGGTCTGGATCTCGCGGGACGTGATGGTCGAGCGCTTGTTGTAGTGCGCCAGGCGAGAAGCCTCGGCCGCAATGCGCTCGAAAATGTCGTTCACGAAGCTGTTCATGATGCTCATCGCCTTCGACGAGATGCCCGTGTCAGGGTGCACCTGCTTCAGCACCTTGTAGATGTAGATGGCATAGCTCTCCTTCCTCTTGCGCTTCTTCTTCTTGTCGCCCTTCGAAATGTTCTTCTGCGCCTTGCCAGCCTTCTTGGCGGCCTTCCCGCTAGTCTTGGGCGGCATCTCGAACCAACGTACGGCGGCAGCAGCAACACCAGTAGCAAGCGCTCCGCTCTAGTCAGCGTCTCCCCACACAGTGGCACCCGCCGCCAGCCGCCGCCGCACCTTTACCAGCTCGCCCTGTTGCGGCCGCCGACCAATGGGGCGCGCGCGCAACCGGCCGCCGCACCCGAGCCCATAAAGCACCCCCACCCCGGCTGCGCCGGCACGCACTCCGCTGCTCGACTCGCTGCCGCTCGCACCGGTCGTTTTCGTTTCCTTCTCGTGTGCACCGTCGCTAGCCCATCGCCATGTCCGGACGCGGAAAGGGAGGCAAAGTCAAGGGCAAGTCAAAGTCCCGCTCAAGCAGGGCTGGGCTCCAGTTCCCGGTCGGCAGAATCCACCGCCTCCTGCGCAAGGGAAACTACGCAGAGCGCGTCGGCGCCGGGGCGCCCGTCTACCTCGCCGCCGTCATGGAGTACCTCGCGGCTGAGGTGCTCGAGCTGGCCGGAAACGCGGCCCGCGACAACAAGAAGACGCGCATCATCCCGCGCCACCTGCAGCTTGCCATCCGCAACGACGAGGAGCTCAACAAGCTCCTGTCGGGCGTCACCATCGCACAGGGTGGTGTCCTACCCAACATCCAGGCCGTCCTGCTGCCAAAGAAGACCGAGAAGAAGGCCTAAAGGAGGCCAGGCAATCGCAGCGCCGCGTGCTCCCCTGCACGCAACGCGCTTTGCCGGCTCGGCTCGGCCCGGCCCACAACAATCGGCCCTTTTCAGGGCCACCACACAAACCTACGTCCAAAGCAAAATTTCAGTCGTCCTCGCCGCACCTTGTTTTGTTTCAACTTTGCACTTTCACAGCACAGCCGCCGCCGGCGCACGTCCGCCATCTTGTCGTCCACACAGCCCGCACACACACACACACACACACACACACACACACACACACATTTTGCACGGTCGCAGAGTCGCCTTCCAAACGACAACGGCAGCAATAATGACCATTGTTAAAGGGAGGCGTGTCGACACACCGCCCTCCACTCCCGCGCGCAACGGCCGTCGACACGAACGAAACAGCTGATCCGGCCGCCTATGCCCACACGCCTTGCCTCGGAAACCCCAACGCCGCCGCAAACACACAGAGCCAAACCACGCAAGCAAATAATTACCGCCTCTCTCGCACAACAACACACAGCCCGCCATCTCCGTCGCGATCGATACAAAGACACACAATAACAAACACAAACGAAGCAGCTCCACACACAGCCAGCCACATGACACGTTTCCTTTCCTTCTCCCCTCCCAGCCACATCACGTCGCTCAAACGGAAAGAAAGAAAGAAACAAACAAACAAACAAACAAACAAACAAACGAACAACACAGCGCACACACACGCAGCAACAACAACAACAACAACACAGACTCTTTCGCACTTTTCAACTTCCGAACAGTGTGGTGGCCCTGAAAAGGGCCGTTTTCTAGTCTCTCCCACCCACAAGCACGGCCGCGGGAAGGCCAGCGCCCGCTGCGACGCAGCCTAACCGCCGAAACCGTACAGGGTGCGCCCCTGCCTCTTCAGGGCGTACACCACGTCCATGGCCGTCACAGTCTTGCGCTTGGCGTGCTCAGTGTACGTCACCGCGTCGCGGATCACGTTCTCCAGGAACACCTTCAGCACCCCGCGGGTCTCCTCGTAGATCAGACCAGAGATGCGCTTCACGCCGCCCCTGCGAGCCAGGCGGCGGATGGCGGGCTTCGTGATGCCCTGGATGTTGTCGCGCAACACCTTGCGGTGCCGCTTGGCGCCACCCTTGCCGAGCCCCTTTCCTCCCTTGCCGCGGCCTGTCATCCTTCCTTCCTCGGGCAAAGCAAAACGTGCACAAACAGCAGCTGCAGCGGCTGGCGAGTCGGCTACGGTCTGCGCCCAGCGCGCCCGCCGCCCCCCTATATAGACTCTGGCCCGCCCTCCCCCCACCACGCGCAACCGAGGGCATATAAGCGCAGCACGGAGGCGCGCGGGCCCGTTGTCAAGGCAGCACCGGACGCCGCGCCGCACCTAACCTCCACGCACGCCGCTCCGCTACCGCCAACGCTACCGCCATGGCCCGCACAAAGCAAACGGCCCGCAAGTCCACCGGCGGAAAGGCGCCGCGCAAACAGCTCGCCACCAAGGCGGCGAGGAAGAGCGCGCCCGCCACCGGAGGCGTCAAGAAGCCCCACCGCTACAGGCCGGGCACCGTCGCCCTGCGAGAAATCAGGCGCTACCAGAAGAGCACAGAGCTGCTCATCCGCAAGCTGCCATTCCAGCGCCTAGTGCGCGAGATCGCCCAGGACTTCAAGACCGACCTGCGCTTCCAGAGCTCCGCAGTCATGGCCCTGCAGGAGGCCAGCGAGGCCTACCTCGTCGGCCTCTTCGAAGACACCAACCTGTGCGCAATCCACGCCAAGCGCGTCACCATCATGCCCAAGGACATCCAGCTCGCGCGCCGCATCCGCGGCGAGCGCGCCTAAACCGCGCCGCGGCACCGCACCGCACAAACAAAAACGGCCCTTTTCAGGGCCACTAACATCTCTCCGTCGCGAGCAAACTTTGTCGGTCGCCTGCCTCTCGCCCCGCAACCCAAAAACAAAAACCACCACTTCCCGTCCGTCCGCCACACACACCCGCTCACTCTGCCTGCCTGCTAGCAGCGCGCAACAATCACACATCATCCCTCCCCGGCGCTCAAAGCGCACAATACCCAACGGCCGACGTCACACCGCACGGGTGGCTGGCCGGCCGCCGCTTTCGTTTCGAAAACAAAAAAAACCCGCACTCCACTCCGACGGCCAACGGCCAGGCAGGCGCGCTCGCTCGCTCTACACGCCACCGAAATCCCCGCCGACTCCTTCCACATCTCAACGTGCCCCCCGTTGCAAAACATAACACACACAAAGAAACAAAACAAAGACCAGACACGACTAGACAAGACACACATCCGAGAAGAACGAACGCAGGCAAGCCAACCAACGTATTCAAACAAAACAACGTGACAGAAAACCAACCGTCGGCCGCCGCCACAAACACGGCGACAATCAACCACGACAACAACAACACCGCTTACCGCTACCGCCGCCCACACCCGCCACCGACCCCCGCAATCAAACCACCACGGCACGCAAACAGCATCCCCACGGGCATACAGACAGACACCCACACCAAACGCAACACGACAATCAAAACCTTCCCCGACGTGCTTTGATGGCCCTGAGAAGGGCCGTTTTGGGCCGCGCGTCTCTTGCGCGCCACTAGACGACGACGGGGGGTGGGGACGACGGGGTCAAGCGCCAAACCCTTCCTTTCCCATCTCTTTCTCCTCTACTCTACTCTACTTCTTCTTCTTGGGCGAAGCCTTCGCCTTAGACGGCGTCGTCGCCTTCTTCGGGCGCGGCGCCTTCGGCTTCTTCGTCGGAACCTTGGCGGCCTTCTTCGCCTTCGACGGCGACTTGGCCTTGGCCGGCTTGGCCGCAGCCGCCTTCTTCGCACCCGCGGGAGCGGCCGACGCCGCAGACGCCTTCTTGGCGGCGCCCGCCTTCCGACCGGTCGCCGCCTTCACGCCACCAGCCTTCTTTGCGCCGGCCGCACGGGCGCCCTTCTTCTCCTTGCTGGCCGGAGCGGCGCGCTTCTTCTTGGCACCGCCAGCACGAGCCTTGCCGCCCTCGGCCGCCCCCCCGCCGCCGGCGCCGGCAAGCTTGAACGAGCCGGACGCGCCCTTCCCCTTCGTCTGCACCAGCTCGCCCGCCACGACGGCCGACTTGAGGTACTTCTTGATAAACGGCGCCAGCTTCTCCGCGTCCAGCTTGTAGTGCGCGGCTATGTACTTCTTGATCGCCTGCAGCGACGACCCGCCGCGCTCCTTCAGACTCTTGATGGCGGCCGTCACCATCTCAGAGGTGCGCGGGTGCGCAGGCTTGGCGCGCGGCTTCTTCGCAGACGACGCAGACTTGGCCTTCTTCGTAGTGCCGGTGGCGGCGGGTGCCGCAGCAGTCTCGTTCGTAGCCGCCTGATCTGCCATTTCGACGACGCGCGTAACACACAGCGAGAGCGAGAGCGAGAGCGAGCGGGACGGCAGGCACGCAAGCACAGCACAGCACGGCAGAGCAGAGCAGAGAATCACAAGGGCCCAGCCAGTGTCGCGGGCGGGCGCGGACGGCCGAGAGAGCGGCCGCCACTCTGCGCGCCGCCGCGCCGCGCCTCCCGCGCTTGCTACCGCCCAACGTCCGACAGCCTGTGCGGAGCAGCCCCAAAGCTGCGCCACAACCGCCCGCGCCTTTCAAACCACCGAGGATGGGGCTACACACAGCCACACCACAGTCGCCAACCAGTCGCCACGGCAGCGCCGCAAACCACGGCCAAACTGCAGCTACCGCGCGCTACAGCCTGGGTCGGCCCGCCGAGAATCGCCGCCCCCGCCCAAATGCCGCCCCCACAGCCCCAGCCGACGACCCGCCACAATGGCCAAACCTTCGGCAAAACTCCCACACCGTCGCCGCGGCAGCCCGGCCAGCGCGGCCGGCGCCACAGCCACACAAGCCGAGGCGTGCGGCGATGACGGCCGTGCAAACGCGCCTCCGCCGCCCCATCGCCTTCCGTCGCCCTCCCGCCGTTTCCCGATCGGCCCGCAGCCGTCGGGCCACATCGCGCGCCGTCCTCCTCCTCTCGCCCGCCAACATTCACAGCCGTTTCTCAACAATTGCCCGCCGCAAACGGACGCCGCCTGCGCAACAGGCGCCGCCGCCCCTCGCCGCTTCCGACCCAACCCCTCGACCGAGGCAAACCGCAATCCGAATCTACAGACCAACCCAATCTGCCGTCAGCACACACGACAGCCGACCTTACACGTTGCGCGTTACACATTACGTTTACACGTCTAGGTTAGGTTCGGTTAGGTTAGGTGGACGTGGGTTAGGTTAAGGGGACTTGGGTTAGGTTAAGCGTCAAACTTAGGTTAAGCATTCAAACACGTCAGGCGTCAGAGGTTAGGTTAGGTTAGGTTACGTTAGGTTACGTTACACGTTAGGTTAAGGGGTCAGTGCTAGGTTAAGAAGCGTCAAACGTAGGTTAAAAAAGCGTTCAAAACGTGAGGCGTGAGCCGCCGGACAGCTTACCTTACGTAGACGTTTGGGGCTCACAGGCTGAGCTCACCTCACCACACCACAGGTTAGGTTCGGTTCGGTTCGCTCGGCTCAGCGTAAAGCGCCGAGGTCAGGGTTACGTTCGTTCACCTTCGGGCGCCACACTTTCGGTTGAAAGGTCGCGACGGGACGACGTCGGCAGGCACCGCCGCAAACGGACAAAAACGTACAGACGACGTCGAAAACCGCCGACAGACGGGGGAGCAGCACGACCACGACCAGATACCGAGCGCGAACGAGACGCACGCGAACCACCCCCACCGGCCAAAGGGCACCACACAACAACCCAGAGCACCACGTGTCGACACCACAGCAACCCGCCGCTCACGCGACATGGCTGGCACCGAAGGGCAACCGCCCGCAACTGCGCTTTCCGCGCCGGCCCGGATGCACGTCGTGCTACAACAACACCACTACCGTACACAGCCGCTGTTCACAACATCACTATCATGCGCGCCCGCGGCTCGCCGCCGTCGCAGTCGCAGCCCCAACGCCAGCACTTTTGCACCACCATTCACACGCACCGCAACACAGCTCGCCGACACAGCCGAACAAAACAAACACCACACAACAACAGCAACAACGCCGCCGCCTCTACTCGTGCCGGCGACCCACCCCGCCGATGGCGCACCTTTCGCCAGCCGGCAATCGACACACACGCACGCACCCACCCACCCCCCGGGGCCCAGTGCAAAAAAAAAACACACAAAAACAAAAACAAAAAAAAAACAACACAAACGACACGGGAAGCGCACACCGCCACTTCGCGCGCACGCCACCAACCAGTCGTCGTCTCAAAATAACAAACACAAACAAAATAAACTAACAACTAGGGCAACACAAAACAAAAACGCCTCGCACGAACCGCCCACAAAAAGGACAAGCACACGCACAGCCTCTGCTGACGACCACGACGCAGCGGCACGCTGCTCCTGTCCCGCGCCCCGCGCCCCGCGCCCCACTCGATTCACAACTCACGCGACACCGTCAACGACGGGCTCGCTTCCCGCAACCTACCACCTTTCCGCCACGACGCACAGCCCCAGCCCCACCCGACCCGACGACGCCCGTGGCAACGACTGCACTTTCACCACCGCCTCCCCCTTCCCCCCCAAAACACACACACACACACAGCCAGCCAAAAACGCACTCGCGACCCACACATGCACGTGCATCGGCACACGCCAACCAGTCAACGTCGACAACCACACGCAAGGCTCGAAACGAAACCGGCGTCCTTCCACGTTGCCATCAAGCTACCTACACGACACAAGACACAAGGAACAAACACAACAGCCGGCCCCACTAATTCCCACTCTCACGCCGCAAAAAGCACACCGAAACCGCCAAACGCACGCACATTCCCCTTCGCACTGACACCGACCGGCTCGCTACCACACACCTCTCGGCAGCCGTTTCACGCCAATTCGCCACACCGCCCACACAGTCGACAAGCGCCCGCCCTGTACGGCACACGCAACGACGCAGCGCAGCAAAGGGCGCCCGCAACACATACCTCTCCTCTCTCTCCCTCTCCGCCGCCCGACGCGCCAACCGCCACGCCACACCGCCAGCCACTCGCAAATTGTGCACTGCCACCAGCCACACGTCCAACACGCCGCGCCGCCTCCGGCCACCCGCCAGGGGGCGCTCACGTCCGCGACAACAGCGCGGCCCGCCGGGCCGAACCGAACCGAACCGAGCCGCCGCTGCTCTGCACTCGGCACGGCCACACCCTGCTGCAGACCGGGCTCGTCTCTCTGTACGCGTCTGCCTGCGCATCAACACAACACGACCTTTTTTTTTTTTTTTCTCTCTACCGCCATCCCTTCTTCTCGCGTTTTACTCGTTGTTGCAGCAGCGGCGCACACCTACACATCCACAGCCCCAGCCGAGCCGAGCCGGCCTCACCTCAGGGCCCGCCGCCAGCGTCTCCTCCTCGGGCACAGGTGCGGTGCTGTGGCCGCCCATCCAACCGCATTGCTGGCCGTCCAGCCGCCAGGCGTTCCCACTGCCGCGAGCCACGCCGCGCACCGACCCTGCTGCAGAAAACGAAGCATAGCCAGAGACCGACCGATACACAAAGCAAGCCGTCGCCTCGCCTCTTGTCCTTCCTGCCTTCCTTTCGCCCCCCCCCCCCCTCCTTTTTTTTTTTTATTTTGTTTTCTTCTTTCTTTCTTTCTTTGGCCCTCTCTCCTTCCCGCCCCATGGCGGTTACGGCACCGCCTGCAGCGGCAGATTTTTTGCGCCCACACGCCTACTCCTACCACCATTAACCTTGCCCTGCCCATCAACGTCGCAGTCGAACCGACGCTTGCCAACACACTGCCCACGTTCCTTTCTCTTTTCGGCCTACGCCCATTACGCGCCGCCGCCACAGCACCTTCCCTTCCCACAACACACCGACGTCATCACACGCACCCACAAACAGGGGCCACGACCGTGTTCCTCGCCCACTCCCATCCCGCACGGTACGCACATTCCCAACTACTACCCGCGCACCCTCCCTTTCCAATCTGTGTGTCTCTGTGTCTGTGTCCTGTGTCCTGTCCGCGCGTGACGCCTCTCAACATCCGCCGTCCCCCGTCCCGTTTTCGCCCCCATGCCGTCGTCGCGCCGCCTCCTCCCCGTCCACCGCCGCCCCTGTCCGCCCCGCACCACACCATACACCGCTGCTTGTCCCGGCCGTTGCCACCAAAGGCGCCGACCGCAAACGCGCCACGCCGCAGCCCCCGTGCGTCTCGCTCGCTTGCATCTCCGTGCCGACGCTGCCTCTCTTCCCGCTCGCACTCGACCTCGACAACACAGTCTTTGGCTCCGCCACTGCGTGTTCCGGTGGTACGCACGCTGCAACACGTATGTATTCGTTACCAGAGCGATGGCGAGGCATGACAGCATCTCTGTCTGACCAGAGAGTTATTTATCGTTGCTAGTCGGCGCTTGGACCGCGCCAGACGACAGTAGTGGCACGCACCGGGTCGCCAGGAACAGTTGTTATATATATTGTAGCGCGAGTCGGGAGAGGTAGTAGTCGGTCGACAGTAGTAGCGGGTGGACGGTTGTACTGAGCGGGCGTCGGCGGCGTGCTCTGCTCGTCTCGCGACTCTGGTCACGGTTCGGGACGATGTATAGTATATTGTGTTATAATCAAAAGGTAGTGTGAAGCTGCATTGCGCAAATCTGATAACGTATGTTCATTGTACTTATTTTGTTCAACAACAAAAGCCCCACTATTACTTTTTTCTAAAGCAACTTTTGTCTTTTAACGAAAAACATTCACTTTTTAAAGACTACTTCCTATGGCATTTCCCTCCAAGGAGTGCAATTAATTACCAGCCAGCACTCATTCATTGCACACAGCTGTGTAAGGGGTATCTACAATTGAGGAGCGGATATAAATGCAACTTTTTTGTTTTTTTTTTTTTTTTTGTGTGTTGTAACCTCCCCGCAAAATTTAAAATAATGGACAATGTTATTTACGGATGCTAATGGACATTGCGCTAATTGTAACCTCGCCCACAATGAGAGGTATTGAAAATGGCAACAAAAATGTGAAATTCGCAATCCGACTCAAATATAAATTCTTCACAACATTTAAAGTCCGTTCAGTGACAAGAAACTTCA